>NC_089508.1:85595063-85896313 GCF_036850995.1 Saccopteryx leptura
TTATGACTTCTGAGGGTCTTTGATTGCTGGGAAAGTTCAGAGAAACTAAACATTGATATCTATAGCTTCTGAAGCCATTACTGATCTTTTGGTTTATTTCTAGAAATGCGCTGGAGCTGATATATGACCCTGAAACTAGAAAATTACACCAGCAATCTCTGAGGCGTGTGTGCAATTTGTTATGTAAATAAGACCTGTAAAGGATCATCTCCATGTTTTGCTCAACTCTCACTGGTCATCTGTCTCTATCCTATACAATATTTAATGTTGGCAGCTAGGACCAGGGTAACTGTGCATTTATAGTAAATATACTCTTTCTATTGATGTTGTGCTTCATTATTCAGATGCTGGGTGAAGCCTGAGGAGAGATGAAATCAAGGATGGTGGTTTTAAGCTTTCTATCAGTTCTCCCAAGTGTGGTAGTTTGCAGTTAGCATGAGGGCCAGTATTCTGATTACTCCCCTCATAGATTTTGGCCTTTATGTCACAACTTTTGATATCACTAATCTTCTGAATAAAGATATTTCATGCAGTTACTGCTTCTCAGTGTAAGTATGGAACAGATATTAATTAATTAATGCTGGCTTATTGATGACTAATAATAAATATTAAATTTTTCTTTATTTTAATTCTGTATATTTACATAATATTCCAATATGGTTTGAAAGAAACACTATTTGGCTGGTGGTAAGCATTATTTTTTCTTGGGAATGCTGAAATGAAAAACTAAAAGATGATCTACCAAGAAAAATTGGCAAATAGATCTGTGTTTCGACTTAACTAGCCTAACCATGTGCAGGCCATCAGCAGATTAACCTGGAAAGAATTCTCTGCCTTGAAACTTTGATTTTATAGCTTTGGGTATTATTTTTTTAGTTTATCAAGGGCAAAGAAGAGTTAGAACTGGTACTTGGCATTTGCTTCTCCTTTATACAATTCCATAAGTTTATGTGGCCATGTTTTGCTAGACTTTTCAACTTAGTGAATATAGTTGTAACAGCACTTCAGGCAATAAGATGTAGATCAGGACTAATTGGAATTTTACCCTTGAATTTTTCTCTTAGAGAGAAGGGAAAAAAATTAACTTGGTTTTTAAATCAGTTTCCTGCCAAATTTCCAGGATTTAGAGGACTTTGCTATTGATGTTGCTGTTCATGTTATTTTTTCTGGTTCAAAATTTAAAATGTTCAAAATGTTAATGGAGATATCTGATTTGTAGCCAAAGTTGGATATAAGTTGAGGTAACTGCAGACCTACTGGTTGCAATTGGTGGTTTTGTGGGACTAAGCCATTAACCTGTGGGATCTGGTGGTAATAGTGTGAGAATAAAGATGAGACACAGAAGAAAATGGGGCTTTCCTGACACAGTGATTATGTTATTGCTGATTTAAGATTTTATTATTATAAAAACCTCAGGGTTTTGAACCTGGATCTTCAGCATCCCAGGTTAACACTATATCTACTTTTTTCTTCTTTCTAAAAATCTTTTTAAATGATTATATACCATTAAAGTCATCATTGTACTGGTCCTGGGCCTCTTTGCCTTCATATCCATTTGTTGCCCCTTTCAGGCACTGTTTTACCAAGGAGGCTTGATGGGCTTAGATTCCCTTGCTCCTGTTAGCTGGCTCTCCCTTGGGTTTGGCCAGAGGGAGACCCTGGGGAGGCTGAAAATCAGAAGGAAAGACAGAAAGCTTGGCTCTTTCCTTTCTCTCCGCCTGAATGGAGTCTCCACTGTGGCTGGCTCACCACTTTCTTCAGCTCCTGTTGGAAAGGTCCACTGAAGCTCCAGCTTCTGCCTGGGTACTTAACTCTGGGCTCTGGAAACCTCTTTTGTCCCTTCAGCTCATCAGCTGAAGGGTAGTAACTGCTTTCTGCCATTGCTGGCCCCTGGGTTACCTCAGTGTGCTACGTTGGGCTTCTCAGTTCTGTCATCTGTGAACTTAATTCCCTGTACTGTTCTTTAATGTCTTACAGTAGTTTCTGTTTTTTCTTGTTTGATTCTGGCTAATAGAGTCATTGAAGTCCTAATCCTACAAAGTATACCTTTAATATTGCTAAATAACAAAATACCCATCCCTTTACGTTTATTATTATAGGATGCATAGAAATCAGTGAATTCTACTCAGGTAGTTGTGATGATTGACTGTAAGATACTATACTGGCTGCTATTTGGATGCTAACAGAATCTGCCAGAACTTACAACACACATGCACACACACATAATACGTATATGTAATAACATGTGTAGAGTACTTCAAGAAATATACACAGAGTAAAAGGTGTAAAGGATTTAGAAGAAGAGCCTAACCAGGCGGTAGCACAGTGGATTGAGCATTGGACTGGGATGCAGAGGACCCAGGTTCAAACCCTGAAGTCTCTGGCTTGAGCATGGGCTTATCCGGCTTGAGCGCGGGCTCACCAGCTTGATTGTGGGGTCACTGGCTTGAATGTGAGATCATAGACATGACCCTGTGGTTGCTGGCTTGAGCCCAAGCTTGCTGGCTTGAGCAAGAGGTCACTGGTTCAGCTGGAGCCCCCTAGTCAAGGCACATATGAGAAATCAATCAGTGAACAACTAAGGCGCCGCAATGAAGAATTGATGCTTCTCATCTCTCTCTCTTCCTGTCTGTCTGTTCCTATCTGTCTGTCTCTTGTCAAAAAAAAAAAAAAAAAAAAAAAGAAGAAGAAGAAGAAGAAGAAGGATTTAGAAGAAGAGAAAGATCAGTTCTAGTCAGAGGGTTAGGTGTGACTGTGGGTTGTGAACAATGGGTAGGACTCTACTTGGTGCAGATTGGGTCCAGAGGGTGGAGTGAAAATTGCAAATGTAACGAACACTGAGAACAAAGGTGTGGAGGTGGAAATTAGTGTATTCAGCCTAAATAGAAGATAGTTGTGTAAAGAATTTATGGAAGCAAACATAGATTAGAAAGAGAAATTTAGTTGACAGATGGGGAAGTATGAAGAGATTTACTTTAGGAAAACAAAATTGTTAGTTGGATCAGTTGAAGGGAGAAGAAATTAGAGGTGAAAAGAGCAGTGATAGTTTCATATTATTTTAGGTAGAGCGGAGAGGATCCGAACTAGGAGTACTATAGGGAAATGCCTAATTTGACCTACAGAGTAACTGGGCATGGGGAGTATCTCAACATCTACCTGGTTCCAGGTAAGCACCCACAGAAAGTGGAAAGCCCCGTGTTACTTTTAAGTTTTGAGCTTGAGTGAAGTTAGTGGTAAAAATAGAAAAATGACAAAGTAAAAGTTAATGAGGTATAAGTAGTAGTTGTATTCCCCTTTGTGATTACTTTGGCACTTTCTCATGTTATACTAGTTTACTCATCCAAACCTGTGAACTAAATATTATCATTTGTAGTTTATGAAGGAACTGTACTTATGAGATTAAAAGATTTGTACAAGATTTTTGTATTTGGTTGTAAAGCTGAGAGCATTTTAACTCAGGTCATCCCTTTCTGTTTTTTTGTTTGTTTTAATTCACTTTATTCAAAATTATGTACTATTTTGACCATAAATCAGTTTCTGAAGTAATTACAATAAGTTTAATTTTAGACATATTTTTAAGAAAAGTTATAAACTTTTAAAAATGTTTTTCTTCTGAGAGTACAATTATTGTTTGTAATTGAGGTAAAGGGTAGGGATTTTGTCTTGTTTTGTTTTGGTGGATACCCATACTTTAAGAGATTATGAAGTTTGTCACATTTTTCTCACGACTATGTCATTCTTGAACTGGATAATGGTTCAGTGTGTTAGTATAAGTAAGATTGACTTCTTACTTACCAACATGTTTTGTGAATTTGTAGTACTAAACATGATATGTTCCCCCTTGACACTATGTTTCCTCTAGCAATTGTACTCTTTCTTCACTACAAATCTTTGCAGAATGTTTATTTATATTTCTTTTCTTTCTCATTGCCTATTCTCCTATCGTGCTTCATTATGTTTCCCGTCAACACCAGTTCACTGAAACTTCTCTTGTTAAGGTTAATAACAACCAATTCTATTGACACGTTCTATTCTCTTTGTACCCTGATCTTAACCTCTTTGAGACATTTGGCACTGTAGATTCTCCTTCTTTTTAAAACCTCTTTGAAAAAATAAAATAAAGCCTCTTTAACTGTGGCTTCTATGATGTCCTTTCCTCCCAGTTTTCTATTTATTTCTCTCTCTTTGATTTTTTTTCAAGACCCTTCTTTCTCTGCCCACTTTACAAATGTTATGGTTCCTCAGAGCTTTAATCATCACCTTCTTTCAGTCTATATTTTCTTGCTGTTTGATCTCATCTCTTATGACTTCAGCTACAACAGATGCACACATTTATATTACCCAATTATGTCTTTTTTTTAGATACATTCCCAATTATGTACAAGAAGCTTTCATTGAATGCTCAAAGACCCATAAGGCTCACTGTTCAAAATAGTACTTGTCAACCTGACCAGGCAGTGATGCAGTGGATAGAGCATCGGACTGGGACACGAAGGACCCAATCCTCGATGTCGCCAGCTGGAGCATGGGCTCATTTGGTTTGAGCAAGGCTCACCAGCTTGAGCCCAACGTCACTGGCTCTAATAAGGGGTTACTCAGTCTGCTGTAGCCCCTTGGTCAAGGCACATATGAGAAAGCAATCAATGAACAACTAAGGTGCCGCAACAAAGAATTGAGGCTTCTCATCTCTCTCCCTTCCTGTCTGTCTGTTCCTATCTGTCCCTCTCTCTGATTTTCTTTATCTCTATCACACACAAAAAAAATAGTGCTCGTCATATTCCTCCCCAAATTTATGCATTTCTTATAAAATCAATGCCATTGCTCTCCATCAAGTGGCCAAGCCAAAAACTTGAGGGCATTCTGGATTCCTTTCTCAGCCACCTGCCACCAAAATGTATTGATTGTTCCTTATGTCACAGATCTGTCTTCTTCTTGTCATCATCATAACTACTGCCTATTTGTAGGTCTTCATCATTTCTTACTTAGATTTCTTTAGGGTCTGCAAGTAATTGTTCGGTTTCTAACCTTCTGGTCGATACTCTACATAATCTTTTAAAATATAAATTCAGTACAACAATGTTAATATATAGGATGGGGTAAAAGTAGGTTTATAGTTGTTTATATGAAAAATAATGCAGTAATTAATAAATAATAATACAAGAACAAACTCAGTGTTTTTTATACTTAAAACTGTAAACCCACTTTTGCATCACCCTGTATTTAACATTCCGTGCCTGTTGATTGCAAGAATTAATGTTAAAGTGTCCATACGACCCGAAACAATTTATAGATTCAATACAATCCTGTCAAAATTCCAATGGCAATTTCCTTAGAAATAGAAGTAAAAATCCTAAAGTATCTGTGGAACCATAGAAGACCCAGAATACCAAAGTCAGTTCTGAGAAAGAACAACAAAGCAGGAAGCATCACATTTCCTCATTTTAACTATATTACAAAGCTGTAGTAATCAAAACAGTGTGGTAATCAAAACTGCAAGGTAAAAACAGAGACATAGACTCATGGAATAGAATAGAGAGCCCAGAAATAAAACCATGCATATATGGTAAAGTAATTTTTGACAAAGGAGCAAAGACAATAGGGAAAAGATAATATCTTCAATAAATGGCATAGGAAAACTATACTGCTCACAAAAGTTAGAGGATATTTCAAAATGAATATGAAGTGATTAAAAAAAAGAATATCTTTTATTTTATTAAACAAGCACATCAGAAAAGTAAATGACAATTCAAAGAAAGTTCAATTTTCAAATGAGATGCAAAACCAACTTTTATTTCATTGGTGAAAATGCACTATACAAAAGGCTGAAAGTACTGGAGTATCTGCATGATCCCAGATCCCCTAATTTTTGTGAGCAGTGTAGTTAGCCACATGCAAATGAATGAAACTGAACCCCGTACTTTGATCATACAGAAAAGTCAACTCAGAGCTGGTTAAAGAATTTAATGTAAGATCTGAAACTATAAAAGTCCTAGAAGAAAGCATAAGGGGTAACCTCCTTGATGTTGGTCTTGGCAGTAATTTTTGGATAAAACAAAGCAAAAATGAACAAATGGGACTATGTGCAACTAAAAAGCTTCTGTACAGCTTTGGAAACCATCAACAAATGAAAAGACGTTGTAAGGAAGGGGAGAAAATATTTGTAAGCCCATGTATGATAAGGGATTAATGTCTAAAATATAGAAGATATTCATACAACTGAATAGCAAAAAAAAAAAACCATTAAATTTGATTTCTAAATAAAAAGAAAAGACTTATGAACAGTATTTTTAAAATTTCTGACATTAGAGGGCTAAAAACCTTACAGTAGTTCTTCTAGAATGGGAAATCTTAACTGACAAGTTTTTAAGTTCCGCTGCTTATTGTAAATTCTTACCTATAAATTTCATTTATAGGTTTTTTATAAAGAGAATATTACAGTAATACTGATACCTGCCAGTTTTATGCTGTTTATTTTTTTGGTTGCTGAATTAGTTTGTTTTCATTAGAACTGTTAAACTTTTAGCTAGAACTGGATTAGATTTTATGTGGTTTGTCCATTCTAAGAAACACAAAATCCAAGCAACAGCAAAATAATGAAAGATGGTTTAACATCTTGTAAGCTCTGTAACTTTTCAAAGTCACTGTATATGGTATGTCATCACCATAATCTCGTAAAGAGTTTATAGCTTGCAAATGTCTCTTCTATGTGTACTGTAATCATAAATGAGAAAAATAAATAAATAAAAATGCCCTAAGAATGTGAATAGACATTTTCCCAAAGAAAACATACAAATGGCCAACAGGTGAATGAAGGTGGTCAAAATCACTATCAGGGAAATGCAAACCAAAACCATGAGGAGATATAGCTTCACCCTTGTTAGGATGTCTGTTAACAAAAAGACAGGAGATAACAAATGTTGGTAAAAGTATGGGGAAAAAGGAAACTTGTGCACTGCTGGTGGGGATGTAACTGGTGCAGCCACTATGGAAAACAGTATGGAGGCTCCTGAAGAAATAAAAATAGAACTACCATGTGATCCAGCAATTCAACTTTGGGGTATTTAACCAAATGAATTGAAGTTATTTTCTTGAAGAGATATCTGTACTCTCATGTACATTGCAGCATATTTTGCACTAGCCAAAGTATGGAAACAGCCGGAGTGTCCATTGACAGATGAATGGATAAAAAAATGTGATAGATATTTCAGACAAAGACAAATACTACAAAATGGTATCATTTATACGTGGAATCATTTTTTTTTTCCTTAAGCTGCACTCAAAGAAACAGAGAGTTGAAATGTGGTGACCAAAGGCTTCAGGATGTGAGAAATAGGGAGGGAGAGGTTGGTAAAAGGGTACAAACTTTGTTATAAGATAAATAAAATGTGAAGATCTAATTTATAACATGGTGACTATGGTTGATAATACTGTATTGTGTAATTTAAATTTTCTTTGAAACTAGAATTTAAATGTTCTCATTTTAAAAAAGATAAGTATGTGAGGTGCTAGATATGTTAATTAACTTGAATGGAAGAATCTTTTTACAGTATATACATATATGAAATCATCACATTGTGCGTTTAGTTAATTTTTTAATGTATTGATTTCTATGAGATAGGCCTGGAGAGAGAGAAAGAGACAGGAACAGAGAGAGACAGGAACATAGATCTGTTCCCATATGTGCCCTGACTGGGGATAGAACTGGCAACCTCTGTGCTTCAGGATTATGCCAACCAATCAAGCTATCCAACCAGGGCACATTGTGCATTTTAAATATTTTACAATTTTTATCAATTATATCTCAATAAAGCTAAAATATTTTCAAAAATGTATTAGGAATAATACTTTCTTTTGTAGAAGTTGCATTTGCAATGTTTTCTCAGGCTAATCAAGGGGAGTTTTCGTAGGAGCTTAGGAAATGAGTTTAGAAAGCTTCTAAACAGATTTAAACACCTTCTCCTGAACTGGTTTGCTTAGAAACAAATACTTCTTGATCCATTGCTTTATTCTCCCAATACAGATTAACAATTTTATCCTTTATCTATTTATTGTGTTATTATTATTAAAAGTTCTATAGAAATTCTCAAACTGTCACCTCATATAAGGAAAAAGAACATTCTTGGAAAACAAGAAAAAAAGCAACTCTCTTTTAGACATCTGTTCTTTTTTTAAATGAATTTACTTGGGGTGACATTGGTTAATAAAATTGTATAGGTTTCAGGTGTACAATTACGTAGTACAGCATCTGTACATTGCACTGTGTGTTCACCACCCCAAGTCAAGTCTCCTTCCATCATCATTTACCCCCTTTTACCCTCTTCCACCTGCTCCCACAGCCCTTACTTACCCTTTGGTAATCACCATACTGTTATCTGTATTTGTTAGATTTTTTTAATCCCTTCACCTTTTTCACCCAGTCCCCCAACTTTCTCCCCTCTGACAGCTGTCAGTCTGTTCTCTGTATCTATGCGTCCATTTCTATTTTGTTTGTTAGTTTATTTTGTTCAGTAGAGTCCACATATAAGTGAAATGACATGGCACTTGTCTATCCCTGACTGGCTTATTTCAATTAGCATAATGCTCTCCAGGTCAAATTTGCTCTAGGATGACTAGCAATGTCTAAGTTTCTCCATTGAGATTAGGACATACTATGTAGCAAACAGCTGATTTACTCAAAACTGGGAGGATCTTACTGTGGCAACTAAGGGATACTTTTTAAAAAAGAATACATTGTTAGTTTTAATCAGAAAGAAATAATATGATTATGATTTTCTGCAATTTCTTTGTCATTTAATTTTAGCCTTACCAAATTTTTTCCCTATTTAAGAAGAGCTCACAAAGGGAGACAATAATGTTACAAATTAGTGACCTAATCCTCTACCGTGTTCACAGTTTGATGGAAGAACTCCAGATGAAAATCATTTTCCATTTTAAAAATGTTTTATATTAGTGATGCTTTAAAAAAAAAAAGCCTTTTTAACAAGTCAGAAAAATTTTAGGCAGATGCCTGAATATATGGAAATTCTGGTGTCACTTTCAGTATTATATCATATAAAATAGTATTTATTTCTGTCATTTTTATTAACCTGGATTTGTATAACTTCTGAAGTGAAGAATGCCTTCCAACTTTATCAATGTTATGTAAATGAAAGGATTTGTTTTTCTTTTTCTTTTTTAAGGAAAAAGCATTTAGTACTTTATGGGCCATATAAATTTTTTGTTTTGTTATCCAGGCCCTAGAACATCATTGGCATTCACAAATGTTTCTTAGTTAATAATGTCATGTTGCCAGAAGTCCAAATATCGCCACTCAGAGCTATATAATGCAAGTGTGCTTCTTTAATGGATGGTTCATACTATAAATGTTAAAATGCCTTTCAGATGAAAAACACTTTAAATTCAGCAGATCATTTTTTTTCTCAACAGGCAAGAACTCATTAATGGAATAATTCTGGTAACTGAGGCATTTTTCAAAGAAAATAATATCCCCGATAAATGCAAGCTGCATATCTTCTCATCTTTAGAATAAGTAGGTCTAGATTTCATTTGCTTAAAAAAAGAGGGGGACAACTTTTCAATTTATCTAGTTGGATTTGTGAGCCGACTTCTCAGTATGGAAACAAATGAGTATTGAGTGAACAAATCTAATTTAGTTCTAGATTTCTACCTTTAAACTCTCATTCTAAACTATTCTAAACTATCACTATTGTCTTATGGCAGAATGCTTTCATCATCCCTTTCTCTGTTTTGGGAGCCTTTTAGCTGTGATATGGTAGCGCTTTGCATGTGAATGAAAACATCACATCATGTACATTTCATTGTAGCCATCCATTTCTATCCTCCTGTCTGTGCTGCTGGTACTTTAGGGTACTGATTTTAAGAGTAGTTATTTTAAGGCTTTAGGACTAGGTCATAAAATCATATGGACAGGTCTATTTTATGTTTCTTGTGATTATAACAAAATTAATGGCATATTAATTATGTGATTATAACAAAATTAATGGCATATTAGGCCCTTATTTATTGTTTGTTTAATATAGAAGTTTCAATCACACAATCATATAC
Source organism: Saccopteryx leptura (assembly GCF_036850995.1). Taxonomy (NCBI): domain Eukaryota; kingdom Metazoa; phylum Chordata; class Mammalia; order Chiroptera; family Emballonuridae; genus Saccopteryx; species Saccopteryx leptura. The sequence continues at coordinate 85,605,129 of NC_089508.1, forward strand.
CAAACGGAGATAGAGGATTAGGATTATATAGACTTGTTAGCTAATAAAATTATGTGTGGTGTGTGTGTGTGTGTGTGTAATTTCTTTCCTAATGCCTGAGATGGAAACAAGCTTAAATGTTTGAGGAATAACAGTAAGTCCAGTGTGCATCATTAGTGTGAACTGGGAAGCTAGTAGAAGATATAGTGTCAGAGAAGCTGGCATGGTCCAGGTCTTTTAGAACCTTATATATTATCCACAAGGAGCTTGAATATTACTCTGAAGTAGTATGAGAAGCCACTGGAGGATTTTTAGTCAGAGAGCTACATATTCTGATTTATATTTTGAAAGATCATTGCTTAATCTGTGGAGATAAACTGTAGTAGAGTTAACTCAGGAGGCCAGATAGGCAACTATTGCAGTAGTCTAACTAAAAAGTGATGGTGCCTGACCAGGCATGAAGCAGTGGATGGAGCGTTGACTAGGATGCAAAGGACCCAGGTTAAAAACCCTGAGGTTGCTGGCTTGAGTGCAGGCTCATCCAGCGTGAGTGAGGGCTCACCAGCTTGAGCACGGGGTCGCTGACTTGAGCACAGGGCCGCTGACTTGAGCCCAAGGTCACTGTCTTGAGCAAGGGATCACTCGCTCTGCTGTAGCCCCCTGGTCAAAGCACATATGAGAAAGCAATCAATGAACAACTAAGGTGCTACAACAAAGACTTGATGCGTGTCATCTCTCTCCCTTCCTGTCTCTCCATATTGGTCTGTCTGTCTCTCACTCTCTCACAATAAAAAGAAAAAAGAAAAGTGATGGTGATTAGGACAAGAGTGATAATGGTGGAGAATATGAGAAATGATTGGATTCTAGATATTTTTGGAGGATGAGGCTAATAAAACTACTGTTTGATTAGATGTAGTTTATAAGAGAAAGAGAAATCATGGATGACTCTTAAGATTTTTGGCCTGAAAAATAATATATACCACATTTCCCCATGTATAAGACACACCGTAATTTTGGGGCCCAAAATGTGAAAAAAAAATGTATTACATAAAGTTATTGAACTCAAGTTTTATGCATCATAAAATTCATACAACTCCTCATCACTGTCAAAAAAGTGGGAAATGCAAGTAAATCTGCAACCACTGTATAAGACGCACCCAGTTTTTAGACCTCAAATTTTTGGGGAAACAGTGCATCTTATACATGGGGAAATATGTTATGCAATGCCATTTTCTAAGGTGAAGAGCCATGTGGAAGGATTGCTGGGTGAGATGGGTGAGTGAATGTGCCTGAATCAAGAGGGGTTTTTTGTTTTTTAATCTGTTCAAGTTTGAGATACTTAGTAGACACCCAGATGAACATTTGAGAAGACATTTGGATTCTTGATCTCAGGGATGTGCAGGGGATATTGACTTGTTGATAATATTTAGAACCATATATCCAGATGAAACACAGAGGAATGAATGTAGCTAGAGAAGGAAAGAGATTTAAGACTGAGTTCTGGGCACTTTAACATTTCTAGGTCAGGACTAGGAGCCAGTTTGGGAAAAGGAGGAATAACCATTAAGATGGGGGAAGAAATCAATTAAGGTAAGGACAGAGAAGTGACCACTGAATATGGCCAAACTTAGTGGTCACTGGTTGATGTATGAGAGGTTTTAGTTGACTAATGGGAACTGAAGATTGTCTGGAGTGAGGTTAAAAGAGAATAGGTCATGAGGAAGTGGAAAAAATATCTGAACTCTTGGAGAGTTTTACTTTGATTGAGAGAAATCCTAGTACTGAAAGAGGACATGAGTTTTCAGCAGCTGTTACAGCGTATTCTGTAATAATGAACATGAAATGGGAGTAAAAATTGATGGTTAAAAAAAACAACAACAACAACAGTCCTGATAGACACTTAGGCAGGGTCAGTTTACTCATTTTCATAGGAGGCAGCAAAGTCGAGGGGTACAGGTGTTGATTGATAGATAGGGTTCATAATCCTTAGTGGAATCTTTCAGGCTTTTGTTTTCTTTCTTTTCTAAATGTTTTGCATGGTTTCCCCAATAGAGAGTATTTATTCACCTTTGTATTCTGGGTGATTATGCTTTTATTTATTTATTTTTGTATTTTGTATTATTTTTGTATTTTTGTATCCTGGAACTAAAGATATAAATTTCCGTCATTCTAAGCAGTTAGTAAGTTGTTCAATATCATTTTTATGTAATTGTTTCCCATCAATTTTCACTGTCAACTTCATCATACATCACATTCCTATATACTAGTGGTTCTCAAACTTTTTAAGTCGGGGCGCATTTAAAATCCTACAATAATTGTAGGCTCAATATATACAAATTTCTGAGAAATATGTTATAATAGTTAAGTCAAATATTAAAGAAAAAAATATAAATTCCAAGTGTGCTTTTATCGTAATTAAATGAAATAAATATGACAAAATTAAATTTATTCTGACATTAAAAAACATATTTATGTTACATTTTTTGAGTTATGCTTTTTAGAATTCATAAAAAAGAGGGGTTAAAAAATTTAAAAATGACAAAGTTATCTTTTTATATATATAGATACATTCTTAGTTAGATTTAGTAAATTCGGCAGGTCCTGGTGCAAATGTGTTAAGTTTTTTCATTCTTGTGTTTATGAGAAACATGAGCCTGATGTGTCCTAGCGATTTCTTTATGTTTGGGCATATATTTGAAAGGCAAACTCTCATTTCCTCATCAATACATTGAAGAATTCCTCTCCTTTTACTCTTGTGTTGAGTGCAGAAAACCCGCACCATACATATCATCTTAACTTTACACCAAACAAAGGATAGAAGAAACTTGCCTCCAGTCTTTCCAGGGAACATGGGGGGTAGTGTAAACAATCCAGCACCACAGCTTAACAGCCTTTTGCAAACTAATAAGGCAAGTGAGGTGGGGGGTTGGGCAGACTGTCAGCTTACAGCCAATTCCCCACACCACTGTCCCCCAAAAATCTAAACTCCAAAAACCCTGTTGTTTTTTTAGTCCCCAAAAGGCACATATTTCTCTGGAATACTATAAGGCACACCTGGAAATATTCTAGGGTGCACCAGTGCCCTGGCGCACACTTTGGGAACCACTGCTATACACACTTAGGTCTTCTATGCACATTCTGTTCTATTGCATTGATTTGACTATTCCTGGGTCAGCACCACACTGTTTTAATTATAGCATTTTCAAAATATGTTTAAATACCTGTTAGTGTATGTCTAATCCTTATTTTTTCAATTTGGGAGATAATAGTGATCTTCTTAGAATATTCTGCATTTATGTTATAAATCTACACTGACTTTTAAGGCAGAAGTTTATAGTTTGACTCTCAGTCTTTCCTTTTGATGCAAACTATATTGTGTTTTGGCAATTGTTCTTTATAATTTGTCATATAGGCTCCTCTCTAAGTTCAATGTAAGTGAGAATTTATTACTTCTTTTTAGGTTTATTGTCTCCCCCTTATTCACATGGTTTCAGAAAAAGAGGGTTTGTGAACATAGATATTTATATTTCCTAGGGTTAGTTTTTATTTTTCTCAAAAATGCAGTCTTTGGCAGCTTATATCTAAGGGTTGGTTCTTCTCTGTTAATTTTGCTAGTTTTCCATCAAGATTCAGGTCTGTCTTCTAGTCATATTTTCACCTAAGATAGCTTGATTACTTACTGTATTTCATTTGTTCTTTGTTCTTCTGTAGCAGCATTAATTATAATTATTGGATTTCTGCTCTTCCTTATCTTTTAGTTTATCACTTTGTACAAAATTCCATCTTTTTTGTTTCTTCTGTAATCTGAGCAAGCGTCTTCATTGTATCTTTCACCTTGCAATTTTTTTCTATTTTACAAATTTTGAATATTTACCACCTTTTCATGCCAAAGTAATTTTTGTGATTGTGGTTTCCTTTACAGTCTTTAAAAAAGTCTAATTCTCTTTTAAACTATTTGCATCTCCTTTTATTTCAATCGTTTCTTTAAGTTCTGTTTTCTACACATGATAGTTTCTGAAATGTTACTTTTTTCTTGTGATAAATTTTTTTCCAAAATTGTATATATTGAGTCCTCTCTTTGCCCTTTCCTCACTAATGTGGCAGCATTTGGTAGGAACAGTGTGGTGGGTTTTCTTTTTTTTTTTTTCTGCTTACTCAAACTGGTATAGTGGAGCTGTACATAGGTTTTGGGTTTGACAGACAGTAGCATCTGTCCAAGAAAAGATACTGATACTTTCCAGGGCTATTCTCAAACTTCTGGCTTGAAATTTTCTTATAGTTCCTGCCCTCTTCTCCAGAAACATATTAACTAAAGTGTTTTGTTGGTTTTTTATTTGTTTGATTGGTTGGTTTGGGAGGTTTTTTGTTTTTTGGGTTTTTTTTTTTTTTGTATTTTTCTGAAGTTAGAAGCAGGGAGGCAGTCAGACAGACTCCCACATGCGTCCGACAAGGATCCACCTGGCATGCCCACCAGGGGCTGATGCTCTGCCCATCTGGGGCTTTGCTTAGTTTCCACCTGAGCCATTCTAGCACCTGAGGCAGAGGCCATGGATCCGTCCTCAGCGCCCAGGCCAACTTTGTTCTAATGGAGCCTTGGCTGCGGGAAGGGAAGAGAGAGAGAGAGAGGAAGGAGAGGGGGAAGGTGGAAAAGCAGATGTGTGCCCTGGCCAGGAATCGAACCTGGGACTTCACATGTCAGGCCAATGCTCTACTGCTGAGCCAATCGGCCAGGGCCTTAGCTAAAGTGTTTTTTATCTTTGTTTTTCTGCTGTAACCTAACTCAGAATTCAAAAGTGTTTTACCAATGATATTTAAGTGCTAGAATTTTGTGGAATAAATAAAGCTGTGTAGAACTGAATAATTTGTTGAAGAATATTAACCGTTCTTCCCTTTTTCAATGTAAATTTTAAAAAGATTTTTATTATATTGATATATTCTTGGTAAAAAAAAAATAATCAAGAAAAATAAGGCTTTAGAAAGTAAAAAAAGTTTAAGTCCCTTTACCTATTTCTTTTTCTTCACTCAATCCTGCTTTCTAGAGTAAGTCTTTACTATTAGCAGTATCCTATGCATTTTCTTAGAAAGAAGGTTTGGTCTTTTATTCCTTAAGGGGGGAAAAACTCATCAGAACTAAATTGCTTGCATTTTCTTTAAAAGGACAAAGGCTTGGCTTTACTTATACATGTTTAGCATGTGCATGCATATAAACATTTCTAGTTCTTAATAAATCAGCTGTTTTTTACATAGTGCATTTCAGTCTCAATGGGGAAACTTATAGATTGCTGAGATTCTTCCACATTAACAATTAAAATGTATTCTAAGAAGCATGGTTTATCTTCTGTATTTAGACCTTGAATTCTTAAACAGAGTGTTGATATATTGGCTCTTTCTGAATAAATCCTTAATATGGTTATCATTTTGCATATAAGTAGGTATAGAAATTGTGATAATAATGAAGTCTGTTTTTACCAGTTTGTGAGTATGTGTGCACTTTTGCAAGTGCCTTCTATATTGTTAAGATTGTCTATTGTAGGTCAAATAGCTGCTAGGACTAGCTTCTCATCAGACTTGCAGGTGCATCGTACGTTGACAGAGATTGGGGGAAAAAATGGTCTAAGCTACAAATAGACCTGTGATGTCTGCTTGGCTAATCTGATCATAGCTGACTTTATAAAGTCTCTTAGCATTTTTTGTTTATAAAACAAAAAGAATATAATAATAAACTACCTTGGAGCACTGAGAACAGTAACATAAATGTTTAATGAAATTAAGCACTGTTGTTTCTAATGCTGAATGACACTACTGCTGACTCTATTATTACCTGAATTGAATTTATATATCCATATTGATAGTGATAATGACCTAAGTTAAATAGATTTCACTTGTATCTGAGAGCCCCTGAGACTGAGCAATGTGCCAGACTATATAGGGTCCAGTCTTGGTCTCTAACTTCTCTATTGCTAACATTATTATTATTTTTATTAATTTTAATGGGGTGACATTGATAAATCAGGGTACATATGTTAAGAGAAAACATCTCCAGGTTATTTAGATATTGATTATGTTGTATACCCATCACCCAAAGTCAAATTGTCTTCGGTCACCTTCTATCTGGTTTACTTTGTGCCCCTCCCCTCCCCCCACCCCCTCCCACCTCTCCTCACCCCCCCGTAACCACCACACTCTTGTCCGTGTCTCTGAGTCTCTTTTTTATGTCCTACCTATGTATATAGTTCTTAGTTTTTTCTGATTTACTTACTTCACTCAGTATAATGTTATCAAGGTCCATTCATGTTGTTGTAAATGATCCAATGTCATCATTCCTTATGGCTGGGTAGTATTCCCTAGTATATATATATACCACATCTTCTTTACCCAATCATCCATTGAAGGGCTTTTTGGTTGTTTCCATGTCTTGGCCACTGTGAACAATGCTGCAATAAACATGGGGCTGCATGTGTCTTTACATAGCAATGCTTTTGAGTTTTGGGGGTATGTACCCAGTAGAGGGATTGTTGGGTCATATGGTAGCTCTATTTTTAATTTTTTGAGGAACCATCGTACTTTCTTGCCTAATGGTTATACTACTTTACATTCCCACCAATGGTGGATAATGGTTCCTTTTTCTCCACAGCCTCTCTATCTTAAGGAACTAGAAAAAGAAGAACAAAGGCAACCCAAAACCAGCAGAAGAAAGGAAATAATAAAAATCAGAGCAGAAATAAACAAAATAGAGAACAGAAAAACTATAGAAAAAATTAATAAAACAAGGAGCTGGTTCTTTGAAAAGATCAACAAAATTGACAAACCCTTTGCAAGACTCACTAAGGAAAAAAGAGAAAGGACTCAAATAAAAAGAGAAAGTCCAAAATGAAAGAGGAGAAATCATCATAGATATACAAAGAATTACTGATATACATAGAATATGAAAAACTCTGTGCCACCAAATTTAACAATTGAGAAGAAATGGATAAATTTCTAGAACAATACAATCTTCTTAGACTGAATCATGATGGAGCAGAAAGCCTAAACAGACCCATAAGCAGGGAGGAAATAGAAACAACCATCAAAAACCTCCCCAAAAATAAAAGTTCAGGACCAGACGGCTATGCTAGTGAATTCTATCAAACATTCAAAGACGACTTGGTCCCACCAACAGTGGATGAGAGTTCCCTTTTCTCCGCAGCCTCTCCAACATTTGCTATTACCCGTCTTGTTGACAACCATTATGGAGGAAAGTATGGTTGTTCCTCAAAAAACTGAAAATAGAACTACCTTATGACCCAGCAATCCCTGGGTATATACCCCAAAACCTCAGAAACATGGATACGTCAAGACACATGTAGCCCCATGTTCATTGCAGCACTGTTCACAGTGGCCAAGACATGGAAACAACCAAAAAGCCCTTCAATAGAAGACTGGATAAAGAAAATGTGGCACATATACACTATGGAATACTACTCAGCCATAAGAAATGATGACTTCGGATCATTTACAACAAAATGGTGGGATCTTGATAACATTATACGGAGTGAAATAAGTAAGTCAGAAAAAAACAAGAACTACATGATTCCATACATTGGTGGAACATAAAAATGAGACTAAGAGACATGGACAAGAGTGTGGTGGTTACCAGGAGTGGGGGGAGGGAGGACGCAGGAGGGAAGGAGGGAGAGGGTTAGGGGGAGGGGGAGGGGCACAAAGAAAACTAGATAGAAGGTGACGGAGGACAATCTGACTTTGGGTGATGGGTATGCAACATAATTGAATGACAAGATAACCTAGACATGTTTTCTTTGAATATATGTACCCTGATTTATTAATGTCACCCCATTAACATTAATAAAAATTAAAAAAAAAAAAACAAAGAAGACTTGGTTCCTATTCTCAAAGTCTTCCAAAAAATTGAAGAAGAAGCAATACTTCCAAACACATTCTATGAGGCCAACATAACCCTCATACCAAAACCTGGCAAGGACAACAGAAAAAGAAAACTACAGACCAATATCTCTAATTAATACAGATGCTAAAATACAAAACAAAATACTAGCAAATCGAATACAACAACACATTAAAAAAATAATACATCATGATCAAGTGGGATTCATCTCAAAATCACAAGGATGGTTCAACATACGTAAAACGGTTAACGTAATACACCATATCAGCAAAACAAAGGACAAAAACCATATGACCCTATCAATAGATGCAGAAAAGGCATTCAATAAAATACAACACAATTTTATGTTTAAAACACTCAACAAAATGGGTATAGAAGAAAAATATATCAACATAATAAAGGCCATTTATGATAAACCATCAGTTAACATCATATTAAATGGCATAAAACTGAGGACTTTTCTCCTAAAATCAGAACAAGACAAGGTTGTTCATTCTCTCCACTCTTATTCAGCATAGTGCTGGAAGTTCTAGCCAGAGCAATCAGACAAGAAAAAGAAATAAAAGGCATTCATATTGGAAAAGAAGAAGTAAAGGTTTCAGTTTTTGCAGATGATATGATCCTATACATCGAAAATCCCAAAGACTCCACAAAAAGACTACTAGAAACAATAAACCAATACAGTAAGGTCACAGGATACAAAATTAATATACAAAAGCCCATTGCCTTCCTATATGCCAACAATGAAACATCAGAAAATGAACTCAAAAAAATAATCCCCTTCATGGTTGCAACAAAAAATAAATAAAATACCTAGGAATAAACATAACAAAGAATGTAAAGGACCTATATAATGAAACTTACAAAGCATTGTTAAGGGAAATCAAAAAAGATAAAATGAAATTGAAAAATATTCCTTGTTCCTGGATAGGAAGAATAAATATAGTCAAAATGACTATATTACCCAAAGCAATTTACAAATTTAATGCAATTCCCATCAAAATTCCAATGTCATTTTTTAAAGAAATGGAACAAAAAATCATCAGATTTATATGGAACTACAAAAAACCCCGAATAGCCAAAGCAATCCTAAGCAAAAAGAATGAAGCTGGGGGCATTACAATACCTGACTTCAAATTATATATATTATAGAGCCACGACAATCAAAACAGCATGGTATTGGCAGAAAAATAGACACTCAGACCAATGGAACAGAATAACATTATTATTTTTTATTTTTCTACTTTTGGTCTTAACTACTTGATTGCCTTTTGGCCAACTTGATCACAAAAATGTAGTTTAATATGTATTCAGCTCTTTAAGTTTTCTGAATTGTGTTGAATTTAATCATATTTATTATACCAAGGATCTGAAATTTATTTTCTTGAAGAATTTGGCAATGGTATGTGTCATGTTTTGTTCTTGCAACTTTCTCTTCAGTGGTCATACTGACAGTATTATATATGTAGTCTTACAACAAAGTAAGTTAAAATTCAATCATAAGGAAGAAAAAGTCTATTTTCAGTACTGTACTTATTTATTGAAAAAAATTACATATAAGTGGACCCATGCAGTTCAAACCCATGTTGTTCAAGGAAATACAGGTAAGTACACATATTTACTTTCTTAGCTTAAACTATTTAGTCTCTTAAACTAGAATCATTAGTCCCACCCTTTATGCATGTATGCTTTTTATCTCTTTTCAGTTGGTTCCCAAGTCCTTTTAGTTGCTTTTGGAATTTAGCTTTTTATTCTATGTTTAAATTTGTTCAGACTAGACTTTTGCTTCTTTTTCTCTGCTCTCTAATCAATTTGTCATACTTTCATCAGACTTATCTCTTTTCTTGTAAATAAGATCATATTTTCTTAAAATCATTAGTGACTCAAGAGAAATGAAAACATACACTCACACAGAGGCATGTAGGATAATTTATAACCGCTTTATTCACAAGAACCCAATACTGGAAGCAACCTAAATATCCATCAAAAATGAATGGATAAACAAAAACAGTATATCCATATAACAGATCCAAATGGAATACAAAGGAATGAACTATGGGTGTACACAGTATGGGGTCAGTCTCAAAATTATTATGCTGAGTGAAAGAAGTTAGAATAAAAGGATACATATTGTATGATACTATGTATATAAAATAACAGTAAAAAATGCAAACTAATGTATAATAACATAAAACAGATCAGTAGTTGCCTGAGCCAGGAAAGAAGAGAGGATTGGGCTGCAAAGAGGCAGAAAATATCTATTGGGTGTAATTGGGTGGCAATTTCACTAGTGTATACATTTGTCAAAACTCATTGAATTGTGCACTTCAAATGAATGCAGTTTATTGTATGCAAATTGTATTCAGAGTTGATTTTTTTTTAATCCTACATGGATAGGTTCTCAATTGCCTTCAGGGTACAGGGCATGATTCTGAATATTTTGATCTCAACTTTCTAGCCTTTTCCTTTTCCATTTCTTGATATGTGCCCTTCAACTATCCCAAACTTCTGGCAATCCCTTATGTGCCGAGCCCCTTATTTTATTGCTTTGGCTCATATTCTTCACTCTGTCTAAATTATATTAGGGTTCTCCATAGAAATGGAACTAATGGAATATATGGAGATATATAGAAGGAGATTTATTATGAAGGATTGACACATCTGATTATGGAGTCTGTGTCCCATGATCTGCCATTTGCAAGCTGAGCTGAAGACCCAAGAACAATGGTGGTATAATTCTAGTCCAGACCCTCAAGTCTGAGAAACAGGGAGCCAATGAATAAATCCCAATCCTAGTCCAAAGGCCCAAGAACTGGGAGTGCCAGTGTCTGGGGGCTGGAGAAGATGGATTTCCCAGCTCAAGCACAGAGCAAATTTGCCCTTCTGCCTTTTTGTTCTATACAGACCCTCAACCATTTGGATGATGCTACCCCCATTAATTAAGGCTACCCATTTATATCCTAATCTTTGCCAGAAACATTCTCATAGAAATAACATTTTATCAGATAACTGGACATCTCTTAGCTCAATGAAGTTGGCATACAAAATTAACCAACACAGGTTAGTAGGTTAGTGGTGAGAAGTGATCACGAGCAAGTCTAGCACCCAGGAATGAAGGGCTTTGTCTGTAAAGTTAGGCCTTATTCCATAGCACTAATGGCAATGCCTTGGGATTCAGTAGTAGTTAACTGTAGAAGTAGTAAGAGAAGTAATTATAGAAGTAATTGTAATAATGAACATTATGATAATGATAGAAGAAAATATTCACTGCTTGCTTACTATGGCAGACACTTATTTATCTATATTATTTTACTCATTCTTTTAAACCTAGAAAAAAGGAACTATTATTATTCTCACTTTATAGCTAAGGAAAATGAAACACAGGAGAAGTTACATAATTTATTCAAAATCACAGAACTTGTCAGTGGTAAGGATGTATTTCTAATGGGTAATAGTCATCATGATTGTTGAACAAATCATTAATTGGCTCCTGGGTAAATTCTTGGCTGTCCTAACATCAACTCTGCCTTACACCATAGTTATTTAGTATTCTCAGATCAATATTAGGCACAATGAAAGGCTCAAAACACTTTAACTTAACTGGTTTTTCTAAGTTATTTTGTAGATTTTTCAGTAGCAAAACCAAATGGGATCTTTAGCTTTACCCCTGTTTCTTGTAAGGGAAAAGCCTGTCTACAATTGGATACATTTTGGTTTATTTCTTATTGAGAATTTTAACCTCTTTTGTGCTATTGCTTCAGTTTTGTAAACATACTTTTTTTTTTAACTTTTCAGGTCAGATGTTTTAAATCTGCCTTTATTTTTTAAAGAAGTCTCATTTAAAAAAGTTAATGATCTATATATAGGCCTATTTTTGAGAACAGTCAGAATTCAGTTGGGTATATAATTCTAGAGCTTATTTTTTAGGTGTTATCTAGTAGACAATAAAAGAGATGAAAGTGGAAGAGGATTTCAGAGAATTCATGTGGACTAAGAATTAAATTATTATTTTAGAGTTGAGGTGAACATTAAGTGAGAACCATAGAATGTTAGCACATTTTAAATGAATAACAAATGCCAATTATTATTTTAACTGTGGGTTGACTTAAAGGAAAACAAATAGCTCTTGTCTTTGTTTCCATGATCTAGAGCAGGGGTAGTCAACCTTTTTATACCTACCGCCCACTTTTGTATCTTTGTTAGTAGTAAACTTTTCTAACTGCCCACCGGTTCCACAGTAATGGTGATTTATAAAGTAGAGAAGTAACTTTACTTTATAAAATTTATAAAGCAGTTACAGCAAGTTAAAGCATATAATAATAATTACTTACCAAGTACTTTATGTCGGATTTTTGCTAAGTTTGGCAGAATAAATCTTTATAAAACAACTTACTATAGTTAAATCTATTTTTTTATTTATACCTTGGTTGCTCTGCTACTGCCCACCATGAAAGCTGGAACACCTACTAGTGGGCGGTAGGGACCAGGTTTACTACCACTGATCTAGAGGTGAATATACATGCGCACATACACAATACTTAGTACTTTATATTTTTTACTACAGAACTGAAATTTTGATCTCTCAGTTGCTCTGTTTACTACTCTGTCATCTATGCCATATTTGCTTTTAATGAGGAACACTATGCCTTGACTTTCTCAAATGACTACAATGACTTTTATGAAAAGAAAATTGCTAGAAAGGTTAGAAAAAGGTTATAAGCAAATGTTCTCACAAAGATGCTGAAATAGAAAAGTAAAGGAACTAGCTCTTTTCCTGGAAACTGTATCTAATAAAAAGAGTCATTTTATTTTGGGGAGGTTTGGCTGATATTTCTCTATCATTTTGGAGGGGAAATTTTAAATTGGCATTATCTCTAAAGACATGAGAGATTCTTGTACATTTTTGTTTATTTATTATGCATCCTTTTAGGACACACTGAGTTATTTCAGTATGTTTCAAATATTACATTTGTTTTTATGTGAAACACTTATTTTTGTAGGTTCCAAATTTGGAAAGACTAAAGTATTAATAATGAAGTCATGTCTCTGAAGTAGTTTCTCCTGTATTTCGTATGCTAGGATGGATTTCATTTTATGCCTATTCAGAGAATTTCTATTCAATGTGTTATTACTAATTACCCCTTAGTCACTTTCTTCATATTTATTTTCTAGTATCAGTTCCCTAGTTTATACCTGCATTGTATATTATTCTTACCTAAGTGTGTTATGTTACCCTTCTTTACATTAAATCTCATCTTAGACCTGTCCTTCCACATCCCCAGTTGTCCATATCCATCCATGTACTTGACTAATACTGCTTTTTTTTTCTGTTTCCTTCATCCTAGGTTTGTATCATCTGCAAACTTAATCATACTGGAATTTACATTCTCCTCCAGGTCATTAATGAGCATGCTGGATAGACTAGTACTCTTCCCTTTAGGGTGCTGCTGGATATACTACTGAATGTTCTTCATTATAAGTCTGTTGATATTAATTCAGTGCTTTTTTTCCATCATACTTTTTTTTTTAATTCACTTTACCATACTGTTATTCAGGCAATAGCTCTGTGCTTCCTGGGTGCTATTCTTTTTTGGAAATCCACTTTTTTTAAAGATACAAATAAAAAGCATTACGTTCCCTGATCTACTTAAGCCATTGCTTAGTTTAAAAAAAAAATGGTAATCTAAGAAAATATTGTCCTTAGATAGATATTCCTCAAAATTTTTTTATCAAACATCACTGAGTCTTTACAAGTGTGCTAAGTGAGAAAACATTTTGGAAGTGCAGCCTAAGTCTTGCCTTTTCCTCAGAAGATGGTCTCTAGTTATTTGGATTTTAAGTTAAAAGAAGAACTAATTTTTCTTCAGCTAAGAGGAGGACTTAAAAGATGAGACAGTTTATTTATAATTTTCAGAGCATGGTGTAGCATCACGTGTTTGTTTATTTATTTATATTTTATATTTTTTCTTTGTTTTCAGGAAAAAGAAGAAGTGGAAGGGATATCAGTAGGTGCTATACTTTCTGACTACCAGCACATTCGAGTAGAAAATGTGTAAGAGAACATTATTTGTCCTATATTTAAATATACATGTATTTTAAGAGTGTGAATAAATAAAAAATATGATTGTATTCAAGTAATAAATAGATAGGATATTCTACATACTCCATGAAATTAACTGTATGTATTTACCTAAGTAACAAAATTTGAAGTTTTATTTTTGTTCTTTTCTTATATCATACATGGAGAAAACACTAACTTGTTATAAGGAAAACACATTATTTATAATAAAAAAATAAGGCAAAGATTTTTGAAGTCACAAGTATTATTTTTAATTTTTTTTCTTACTTGAATTAGTGTACCCATTCACTCTCTTTTAATTCATCATCTTTTGTAATAAAAATCTGGAGCATATAGAAGGAATGCAGTAATGTAGAAATATCATAAAGTTATAAAAAAAGGAATTAAGGAATTATCCATTCTCTGATCCTTAGGAGTTAGTTCTTGGTCAAAAATATTCACAATTGAAATACTTATATATAAAGTCATTGATCTCTCAATGAATTTTTAGGTTGTTGCTCCCTACTCTTCCCCCTCCCCTAAGAGATGTAGACTAGTAAATCATTCTCTCTGCCTACAAATATCAAAACAGTTCATTTCATCGATCTATTAAAAAACCATAGTCAAATGATACTATAGATTATTTAATGTTAGTTTGCAAAAACAACATAAATGAGTTTATTTTTTATTTTTATTTGGATAAGTAAAATATTGTGTAGAGGCTTTCTTCACAATTATATTAGCAAAAAAATGTGGACTGTAGTATTAATCTTAAGCAAAACTTAACCTCTAAATAATTATACTATTCAAAGAATAAACAGAAATAAGCTAAAGCTTTATTTATGTAATGTTATGTATTCTTGACAAAGAAACTTTCATATTGACTATCTTATTAAAAACTTGCATATTAAATAGACTTGAACCCTTAAATTTAAATTTTTATCTTATTTGTTTTCTCTTAATACCATAGTGAATTTAAGGCTGTTAAAAATATAGATTTTAAAAAGTCAGTGACTGAAATGCAAGGCAAAGCGTAATTATGTGAAAGGGAATATGAATCATATTTGAGGGTATGTTGGAATCTCTGGAGAATGGATATGGAAAAGGGAGTGTTTTTAAATGTTTTCTTTACTTTCTGCCTGCCTCCATTTAAGAACAACTGAACTATAGATGAGATAGATTTTATATCCCTTACGCCATGCATTAGAAACAATATTATTCTCACCAGTCTTTAGGTTATCAACTCTGAGAATTATTTTGTTTATAAATTTCTGTTTTGAAATAAGTGCAAACCTACACAGTTTAGTGGATAGCCAAACTGTAAATAGGACTGATATATATTGATGAAAGTTAAAAAAATTAAGTGGAAATGTGCTGTTGATTAGGAGGCTCTATATAAGAAGGACCCATATATAGCATACTAATGGATGAGGCAAGCTTTTTCTCTAGTCCCAGGTACACTTTCATACAGGGTTAAAATGCCCAGATTTTATACCATATAGTGTATCTGCAATAATTTTATTCTTGACAATTTTAAAGCAGTGTTACTGGGAATCCATTGGTCTTCAAACTCAGTTTTGAATTAGCTTATCTTCAATTTATGGTTTGTGTTGCATTATTCTGTTTGCAAGATATAATGCATTTAGTAAATGTCACAAGCTCAAATGCAACAGTAATTTGCAGAGGAAATGTATTTCAGGCATTATATTTTGATCTGTTAAAATATTTAAGTAGGTAAAGAAGTTTGACTTAAATTTAAAAATAGTCAACAGATTGTAGATATCAAAGCAAACAGTCAAGAATTTTGCAATAAAAACAGAAAGTAATGAAGGTGTTTTTAATTTTAAAAACTCTCAACTATAGACAATAGAGACTACTAGTTTAATTAGCAGGCATTAAACATTGGTAAGATGACAGCAAGAACTGTAATGCTTGTATTAACATCGGTTATCATTCTTGTGTTAATTGCCTCAAAATTGCTCTATAAACTCTGGGACATTTTACAAACGAAAACTATACAAAACAGTCAGCAATAAAAAAGGTTTTTGTTTCTTTGAAAGTCAGGGCATACAAACATGAAAAAATAGTGATATTTTTAAGGCCACGGATAAGTAAATTACCAAACATTTACATTTTTTTTCTTTCTTTTTTTTTTTTGTATTTTTCTGAAGCTGGAAGCGGGGAAAGACAGTCAGACAGACTCCCGCATGCGCCAGCGCCCGAACGGGATCCACCCGGCACGCCCACCAGGGGGCGATGCTCTGCCCCTCCGGGGTGTCGCTCTGCCGCGACCAGAGCCACTCTAGCGCCTGGGGCAGAGGCCAAGGAGCCATCTCCAGCACCCGGGCCATCTTTGCTCCAATGGAGCCTTGGCTGCGGGAGGGGAAGAGAGAGACAGAGAGGAAGGAGGGAGGGGTGGATAAGCAAATGGGTGCTTCTCCTATGTGCCCTGGCCGGGAATCGAACCCGGGTCTCCCGCACGCCAGGCCGACGCTCTACCGCTGAGCCAACTGGCCAAGGCCAAAACATTTACATTTATTAAGTTTAGGATTTTCTAAGAGAAAGAGAGGTCAGTGTGGGCTGGAGTAGTCAGCCAGTTAACCGTACAGACAGTAGGGATGATGAGGTTTAGAGCTATTTTCTTGTTTGAAATCTGATCTCATCCACTTACTGTGTGACATGGGCAAGTCACTTGGCTTTGACTTCTAGTTTTTGAATACTTATTTTATCCGGACTTTTTACTACATTCTTTATATTACTTTTTGTCCATCATAGACTTCCTTGAGAAAGAAACATTTACACAAAGGCACAAAACAAGTAAAGAAGGTAGGAAGTATGGCTAGTATTAGGCAAGAGTGAGCAGGGTAGGGGTGGCTGTTGTACAGCGGGGAGAATAGGAGGAGGTAAGCTGTGAGAGCTAACCAGCCAGAGATCCATGTAGGTCTGTTGTGTGAACTTTTACTGGGAGTGATGAAGAGGGTTTTTGCAGAGGAATCCCATGATTTGGTTTTTCTTTTAAAAGGATCACACTGGCTGCTGAATGGAAAACTGATTTTTTTTGACAGAGACAGAGAGAGAGACAGACAGGAAGGGAGAGATGAGAAGCACCCATTCTTCATTGTGGCTCCTGAGTTGTTCATTGATTGCTTTCTCATACTTGCCTTGATGTGGGGGGCTACAGCTGAGCCAGTGACCCCTTGCTCAAATCAGCGACCTTGAGCTAAAACCAGCGACCTTGGGCTTCAAGCCAGTGCTACCTTTGGGCTCAAGCCAGCCACCATGGGGTCATGTCTATGATCACAGGCTCAAGCCTTAGACCCCGTGCTCAAGCTCGCAACCTCGGGGCTTCAGACCTGGGTCCTCTGCATACCAATCTGTTGCCCTGTCCACTGCGCTACCACCTACTCAGGCAAAAAACTGACTTTATTTATTCATTCATGCATTCATTCATTTCTTTTTTAATAATTTTTATTTATTTATTTATTCATTTTAGAGGGGGTGAGAGAGAGAGAAAGAGAGAGAGAAGGGGGAGGAGCAGGAAGCATCAACTCCCATATGTGCCTTGACCAGGCAAGCCAGGGTTTAGAACCGGCAACCTCAGTGTTTCCAGGTTGACGCCTTATCCACTGCGCCGCCACAGGTCAGGCTCATTCATTTCTTTATTCATTTATTCATTCTTTTGAAAGCTGAACTTAAAAAGGCAAGGATAGAAACAGCATGAAATTAGGAGGATATCGACATGAGATAGAATGGTGCAACAGACCAGGTATTAGTGGTATTGGTGAGAAGTGGTTATATTCTGCATTGTGGTATATTGAATAAGGAATGTAAAGAAAAAAGGAGTAAAGGATGACTCCACTTTCTAATCTCTTAATCTTCGCCGTTTGGTTGCTCCACTACCACCCACCATGAAAGCTGGAACACCCACTAGTGGGAGGTAGGGACCAGGTTGACCAGCACTGCAAAAGTAGATGGTTTTTATAAAAAGGTTTACCATCAAGGACCTAGAGCTTAGTTTTGACTTGCCGAAGTCACATAGCCAGTGAGTTCAGAAGTAGGTTTCATACCCAGATTTGTCCAGATTCCAAAACCCGTATCTTTTCTACTGCACCATAATGTAAACATGTAGTACAATGCCTGCCACATATTAGGTGCTCAGTATATTGTACTGTTGTTCTTATTTGCTTTTCACTAAGTCTGTTTATTTTTAATTTTAGTTAGTAGATAAAAATAGTTCATGTAACCATAGGTATTATAAATTTAATCAACATATGATCATTTTATTAGGCTAAATTTATTTTCCTGTTTTGCATATGCTTCACAATTTTGATACCTGAGAAAGTTCTAAAAACAAGAATAATTATCCATTGGTATTTGGAAGCTTTTGTGCATAGATTTCTAAATTTACAGAGTCTTACTAAAATTAATACTTGTAATTTATCTGGAAATTTCACTTTTGCCTGTTTGTGCATAGCCTGTGGAAATTAAATATGTTAATGTTGTGTATATGAACTTTATAATACAAAACATGTTTTTAAAAACATTTTAAATGCTAAAGTCTTTGAGAGAAACATTATGTTTAAAATCAAAATAATTGCTATGGTTCCAAGTATAGAACATTAAGATATCATCTGATTTTTTTCTTTATATTTTATAGGTGTAAAAGGCTGAATCTTCAGCTGTTAGCTTACCTTTGGCAGAGAAACCAAGAAGATTTGCTCCGAGAGATGATATCATCTAACATTCAGGCAATCATCATCAAAGTAGCAGCTTTGGGTATGTAGCCAGACGTTTAAGGGAGCTGTCTGTTACCACACAGATAATGAGTTCATTAATAAGCAGTTATAACAAAAAAGGAAGAATTATTTAGCATATAAAAATGTGGAGTCATGCCCTGGCAGGGTAGCTCAGTTGGTTGGCATGTTGTCCTGAAGTGCAGAAGTTGCCAGTTGAACCCTGGTCAGGGAACATACTGGAACAGATCAGTGCTCCCCTCTCTCTCTCTCCCTTCCTCTCTCACTAAAATCAATGAAACATTTTTTTAAAATGTAGAGTCACAAGCTGAAGAAATTGAGTAAGGGGAAATTTTAAAATAGGCTTTTGGCTATTTACCAAAGTGATTAATAGTGAATCTTAATTTTATATATATAATCTGCCTCAATACTAGTATTGTATTATCGTCCTTTCAGGTCTTCTTTGTTTTGAAATGCAGGTTCTTAGGAAACAGGAAATACAGATTGAATTTTTAATCTGTTTAAAAGCTATATTTGGTACAACAGATGATATTTTTATTGTATTTTCTAACATTTTGAATAATGCTAAAGTAGAATGATTGACTTCGTTTGTGGTGTCAGAGATAAGCAGAGTAATGGGTTTTTGGTGGGGATGGTGAGAAAGTCACATTTGAGAGAATGTTATTTGATCAGTTAGCATAGACACAATGTTGTAGGCAGGTGGTAATCTGATTCAAATGTGGATATTACATACAAACACATTAACTTGTTTTCCATTTGTATAATTATATTCATTTTCAAGAAGCCATAGGGTTTGAACCTACAACATCTATTTCATGAGCCTATTTGAGGAAATGCCCTGGAGCCTCAGGGTTCTCAAAATCTAAATATGTACCTCATTTAGGAGTGTTTACTTCTGTGATCTCTGAAATAACAAGGTTTCAAGCTGTGGAGTATTTTATAAATTCACATTTTAAACAGCATTAAAAGAAATATCTTATAGTATTTCTCCTTGGTAAACACCAACCTCCTCTCTTTTTGTTGAAGTTAAGGTGTTCTTTATTAAAAAGTCTTATTTAGGGAACCTGCAGTTGATAAAAAGAGAATGATTGAAGTGGTGTTGTGTTCTTATTTTAGAGAAAAGGTTGCTGAGCAACTCTTATGATTGAAGTTCTCACTGTAGACATATCTGTATCCTCCAGCCCCCAGGAACTACCAGTGTCACATGGAAAAACTGCTCAAAACAAACTGTTGTCATGAGAAGAGGGAGAGGCAGTCAAGAGAGACTGACCTCTCAAGTCTCCTTCTCCTGGAACTTTTATTGATCAGAAGCAAAAACTTTTTTTACAAGAAACAAAGGCTGCAGGCGTGCAGGAGAGGGAGATCAGGTGACAAGGGGGAAGAATGATTGATGAACTTCTTGCTGATATGGAAAAAGGGCTAGTTTCGGTCAGTAAGTTTTTTTTCTTTGAGGAACTAACTAACTAGCACAAAGGAAGGGGCAATCTATAAACCTCTAGGCTAATTTTCTAAAGCCTGTTCACATGCATTCCTTTGTGTTTGCACAAAGGTCACTCATTCACACAGTTTCTTGGTGTTTGCATCCAAGAAACCTACTTCCCTGTGTTTGCAGCAGGGAATTACATTCACATCACCATTCAGACTCAGGGCTTTTTAACTAAAGTTCCTTAATCTAAGTTATAAAGGGTCCAAGGTCAGATGGGTGATTCCCTACATCTCTCATATAATTTTCTATATGAATCTATGTAGAGCATGTTATTGCCCTCTTTTGGATTTTCTAAGATTGTCTAGTTCGATAATGAATTTTATGTGATATCTCACTGGACAGTACACACTCATTCCCTTTTACTACTAGAGGATGGAATAGATTAGAAGTCAGAGAGAACCTGCCTCATTAGAAATAAAAAGCCGGCCCTGGCCGGTTGGCTCAGCGGTAGAGCGTCGGCCTAGCGTGCGGAGGACCCGGGTTCGATTCCCG
Organism: Saccopteryx leptura; assembly: GCF_036850995.1. Classification (NCBI taxonomy): domain Eukaryota; kingdom Metazoa; phylum Chordata; class Mammalia; order Chiroptera; family Emballonuridae; genus Saccopteryx; species Saccopteryx leptura. The sequence continues at coordinate 85,625,798 of NC_089508.1, forward strand.
GCCAGGGCACACAGGAGAAGCGCCCATTTGCTTCTCCACCCCTCCGCCGCACTTTCCTCTCTGTCTCTTTCTTCCCCTCCCGCAGCCAAGGCTCCATTGGAGCAAAGATGGCCCGGGCGCTGGGGATGGCTCTGTGGCCTCTGCCCCAGGCGCTAGAGTGGCTCTGGTCGCAATATGGCGACGCCCAGGATGGGCAGAGCATCGCCCCCTGGTGGGCAGAGCATCGCCCCATGGTGGGCGTGCCGGGTGGATCCCGGTCGGGCGCATGCGGGAGTCTGTCTGACTGTCTCTCCCCGTTTCCAGCTTCAGAAAAATGAAAAAAAAAAAAAAAATACAAAAAAAAAAAAGAAATAAAAAGCCATAGACTATGACCTTACTGCCACTTTTATTATAATATATAACTAATATTGTGAGTCTTTTTACTTGTGTGTATGGATGTGTCTGTGCCTCTATGTAGGGATCAGAGATGGTGATAAGTTACATTGAACTTGTGGGTAAAGTATAAAATTGAACTACTTTTTCCTTGGCCTCTCAGTGACAAAGGTATAGATGTGATTTTAACATTTACAGTACATATATAGTTGCTGCTGATTACCTTTTGGTATGAAAAAATGAAAGTTATTCTGGAGAACAGTATTAAAGAAAGGTTTAGGCCCTGGCCAGTTGGCTCAGCAGTAGAGCGTCGGCCTGGCATGTGGGGGACCCAGGTTCGATTCCGGGCCAGGGCACATAGGAGAAGCACCCATTTGCTTCTCCAACCCCCCCTCCTTCCTCTCTGTCTCTCTCTTCCCCTCCTGCAGCCAAGGCTCCATTGGAGCAAAGATGGCCCGGGTGCTGGGGATGGCTCCTTGGCCTCTGCCCCAGGCACTAGAGTGGCTCTGGTCGCAGCAGAGGGATGCCCCGAAGGGGCAGAGCATCGCCCCCTGGTGGGCAGAGCATCGCCCCTGGTGGCCGTGCTGGGTGGATCCCGGTCGGGCGCATGCGGCAGTCTGACTGTCTCTCCCCGTTTCCAGCTTCAGAAAAATACAAAAAAAAAAAAAAAGAAGGGTTTATTGAGTAACGCATTCTTTTTAAAGATACAGGAAAATATAAATGATGCAATATAGGCTTCCAGTCTTTTTTCACTTCTTTTAAAGTTTCTAGAAAAGGTTTTAAGCAAAAAATAGGACAAATAGGATGTTTCCTTGGGAAGAAGGATTCAGCAAACTTTTGTGGCCCTTTAGATTGTAGGATTGTTCTAGAGAAGGGTTGGTTCTACCTAGATATATAAAAATATATTTCTAGTACGTATTTATGTTGCATAACCTTGTTGTCTGCAGGTTTAGTGAACTCATGAAATTTTCACGTAACAGTTTAGTATTTAAAAAGTTTCTGGTTTTTAGACATTTTGAGAATCATTTGCACATTAGATTTAAGAGCAATACTGCCATTTAGAAATATTTATTTTTAATTTTATGAGTATTACATAAAAACATCTTTCTGTATAATGTTACATTTTCATAGATTAAGAAGAGCTCCCAGTATTTTCTAGCCTCTCCTCTCCCACCAAGTACCTAATTTCCCAGGGATACACACCAGCGTGATGGCTGTCATCTTTCTAGATCAATTGCTTTATGATATGTGTAGAGATATTATGATTGTTTTATAAGTTTTTGGGGGGTGTTTTGGTTGTTTTTTGGGTTTTTTTTAGATTTTATTTATTCATTTCTAGAAAGAGAGGAGAGAGAGAAAGAGAAGGGGGGAGGAGTAGGAAGTATCAACTCCCCTATGTGCCTTGACCAGGCAAGCCCAGGGATTCGAACAGCAACCTCAGTGTTCCAGGTTGACTTTATCCACTGTGCCATCACAGGTCAGGCTATAAGTTTTAAATATTACACGAATGGTGTCTTAGTCAGTGTATTGATTGGGAACTTGCCTTTTTTTATTCAACATTATATCTTGGAGATTTGTTCCATGTCAATAAATATGGATCTGCCTCATGTTTTGTTTTTAGGTTATCTTTTATTGAAGTGTGGCATAAATGGCATAAATGCACAAATTCTTAGTGCATAAATTCTAAGAAGTGATTAATTTGATGAAATTTCATGCATTTCACAAAATGAAAATGCCTATGTAATCAAAACCTAAATCTAGATGTGGAACATTGCTAACTAATATCGTCCTATCAGTATTTGTCAAAGGTTGTAACAGATCTCCTATCACTTAAAATTAAAGATTAGTTTTTACTGTTTTTTAATTTAATATGATTGTATTATACAGTATATTCTCAATTGTTTCTGGCTTATTTGACTCAACATTATGTGTATGAGATTTATCCACATTATTGAATAAAGCAATAATTTTTTACTTTCTTTTTTTAATTATTTTTATTAAGTGAGAGGGAAGGAGGCAGACAGACAGACTCCCACATACACCCCAACTGATATTCACCCAACAAGCCCCCTACCAGGTAATGCTCTGCCCATCTGGGGCTGCTGCTCTGTTGCTCGGCAACCAAGCTATTTTAGTGCCTGAGGCAGGCCATGCAGCCATCCTCAGTGCCCAGGGCCAGCTTGCTCGAACCATTTGAGCCATGGCTACATGAAGGAAAGACAGAGACGGAAAGAGAGAGAGAGAGAGAGAATGGGGAAGGATAGAGAAGCAGATGATCACTTCTCCTTTGTGCCCTGACTGGGAATCAAACCTGAATCTTCCTTTGTGCCCTGACTGGGAATCAAACCTGAGACCTCCACACACCAGGCCAACACTCTACCATTGAGCCAACTGGCCAGGGCCTATTGATTTCTCATTATGGTGTGGAGGTTCATTGTAGGAATGCACCCCAATTTAATTGTCCATTTTATCATGGATGACATTTAGGTAGTTTCTAGTGTGGCGCTATTACAGTGGTGCGCTGTGTAACATATTTTGGTTAACCTTGGGCCACATATTCAGTGGTGCTCCACTTAAGAATACAATAGACCCTGACCAGGCTGTGGCACAGTGGATAGAGTGTTGGTCTGGGATAGTGAGGACCCAGATTTGAAACCCTGACGTTGCTGGCTTGAGTGCAGTCTCGTCTGGCTTGAGTACTCACTCACGAGCTTGAGCTTTAGTGTGAGATCGTAGACATGACCCCATGGTTGTTGGCTTGAGCCCAAAGGTTGCTGACTTGAAGCCCAAGATCACTGGCTTGAGTCCAAGGTTGCTGGCTTGAGCAAGGGGTCACTGGCTCAACTGGAAACTTCTGGTCAAGGCACATATGAGAAAGCAATCAATGAACAACTAAGGCGCTGCAACCACAAGTTGATGCTTCTCATCTCTCCCTTCCTGTGTGTCTGTCCTTCTCTCTTTCTCTTTCACTTAAAAAACAAACAAATAAACAAAAAAGAATATAATAGAGCTGAAAAATTCCTATTACCAAGTGACAGTGTAGCCACCACAATGTCATAGCACAGTGCGTTTTCTGTGTCTGTGGTAGTGCTCGTGTCAACCCACCACATTGTCAATCATATAAAAGTATTATGTACAGTACATAATACTTGGTAATGATAATAAATTACTGCTATTGGTTTATACATTTACTATACTTGTTATTATTTTAGAGTTTACCCTTTCTACTTATAAGTAAAATGTTTGCTTCTAGCAGCAGCCCTGTACATCTCATGCTTCCCATGTCAATTCACTGCCTAATTTTCTCTTCTGCTTGATTTAATCTCATATTTTGTACAGTACGCTGTATAGGCTTGTAGCCTAGAAACAATAGGCTATGCCATACGGCCTAAGTGTATAGGCTATACCATTTAGGTCTGTGTAAGTACACTCTATAATGTTCGCACGATGATGAAATATATACTATAATGATGCATTTCTCAGAACATATCCATGTCGTTAAGTGGTACGTGACTGTATAATTAGTGCTATGAACATATGAGGTCGTCTTGTACATTTTCTGTCTGAGACCTGATTTCTAGTTTCCATTTCTTCAAAATGTCTGGATTTTTAATGGGATTTTATGTATATATACCTTCTGAGCTCATATTTTGAAATCAAATCAGGACTATCTAAGAATGATAATTCTGTATTCTATCTGTACTTTCTTTCACAGTGAAACATCTCTGTCTCAAAGACACAGAATATATTATTTATTAGAAAATTCCATAATTATTGAGAAAAAAAGAAAATAGCAAGTCTACAATATATTCTTCCTAGTAATTGGGATAGACTCCCTAAAAAGAGAGAAAGAAGGGCCCATATAACCTTATAAACATCAACTACAGACCTCATGGTAAAAACAAACAACACATAGTCACTAATGTTCTTTACTATCTGGGAAGAATTCTTGTGTTTGGACTGCTTTTAGGAGGTATCTGTTTGCTGTGATTGATTTTGGTAAACAAATCTGGAAACTTTGGGTTTGGGGCATGGCTTCCTGTAACATGTCATGTAAGGTGTGTAACTATCTGAATATGAAATAGAAGTGGTTTGCGACTGAGGTAGCTATCTTGTATCTTAAGTGATATAAACTACATGCTTAGAGACCTTACATATTAACCTAGGTCAGTGCAGATTCATTGTGTCCAGAAAACACCCAGAGCATGACACTGATGGTTCTGACCCCACTTCCTACTTCACTTGCCTTTGGTTGCCTGTACCCTGGAAATGATTAGTAAAGGTTTATCCTAGTTAAGGTCTCTGGCTTGTATGAGTCTGATTTGAAAATCCAATTTTTTTTTTTTTTTTTTTTTTTTTTGTAAATTGGCCTAGTCAATGAGATTTTTTTTCTGACCCACAGATATATAAGACATTCTTTGGCAAAAGAGAAAATAGAAAATCATAATGAGGACTTAGCTATTGGTAGCAGTCCTGGTAAAAACAGGACTCTTTAAAATAAAGATAGTAGTTGGAGAAAAACCATATTTAATCATTTCTGGAAAACCTACTTCTTGTTCTATTTGCTCACAAAATAGCTAAATTGATCATTAGAAAAAAACCTACGGGTAGTTGGAGACCAATATCAGGTGGCTACTGAATGCTAAGAGTATTCTGTTTAATAGTTAAGGCTTTTATAGAGAATACCATAAAAATATTGGGGAATAATTATTCATGAATTATTAGAATTAACAATTAGGAGGTTATATCTGTATTCTAGACACTGTTGAGTGCGAAAGATTATTTGGGTTGAGCAAATGAATAGTATGAGAGTTTCCTCTATGCTTCTGAATGTTATGACAACTAACCTGTTATAGTGGGTGAAGGCTGGAATTTGGCAATTTTACCCGAAAGGATTAAGTGCCTTACTCGTTCCTTGAACTACATATGAAATTATTTTTAAATGGGAATAGGAATGATCTGAGTACAAGTAGCCCTGTATAACAATACCTTAAAAGGATCATACACCACTATCAAGTGGAATTCACTCCAAAGTTATGATGGTTTAACATTTGCAAATCAATCAACATGCTAAAGGATATTCATTTTTAAAAAAAGGATAAGAATTATATGGTCATCTCAGAAATACAGAGAAAGCATTTGATAAGATATAACATTAATTTATGATTTAAAAAAAATTAAATAAGATGAGTATAGAAGGAAAATACCATCACATAATAAAGACCACATATGACAAACCCACAGCTAACATCATATTCAATGGTTAAAAACTGAAAGCTTTTCTTGTAAGATAGGAACAAGACAAGGTTGCTCTCTCTCACCACTTTTATTGAGCATAGCATTAGAAGTACTAGCCAGAGCAATTAGGCAAGCAAAAGAAATAAAAGGCATCCAAATTGGAAAGGAAGAAGTAAAACTGGCACTATTAGCAGATGGCATGATTTCATATATTTAGAAAACCCTAAAGACTCCACCAAAAAATTATTAGAAATAATAAACAATTGCAGTAAAGTTGCAGGATAGAACATCAATATACAAAAACCTGTTGCATTTTTTAAGAAATTGTGTAAGCTTTTAAAAATCTATTCTCATTTTTTCACAGATATCATTTCTCCATTTTATACTGATACATTTATCCCTCTGGGGAAACCAGTAGAGCTCAGAAAGTGCTCTCATTTGGAACGACAGGGGAGACATGGCCCTTCCAGTGGCAGCCACCTCCTCAAGGAGTTATCCAAAGTCTTTCCACCACTTACTTGTTAAGCAACATAGATATGGACTCCTAGAGAAATGTCGGACAGAAGATCAGGGTCCCTGTTGATCTCCACAGCACATTTCAGAGCCAGGGACTACTAGTAGTGTTTGTGGAGCAACCGTCATTTATGTAGAGACAGAAATACAAAATACTGCCTCAGTGAACTTCCCTTTTCTTCCCAAAGAACTGAGAATCCAAGGCCCAGCAGGCCACACAGCATGGTACTTCATTGCATTTTTATATACTAACAATGAGCTAACAGAAAGAGAAGTGAGGAAAATGATAACACTTATCATTGCAATAAGAATTAAATACCTAGGAATCAACAAAGGAGATGAAAGACCTGTGCTACAAGTCATTGTTGAAAGAAATTGAATACACAAAGAAATGGACAGATATTCCATGTTTATGGAATAGAATAATTAACATTGTTAAAACCTAAAATAATACACAGAATGCAATCCCTATCAATCCCAATGACATTTTTCATGGAAATTAAAAAAAATTCTCAAGTGTGTATGTAAACTTTTATGGGATCTTTTATGATCCCAAGTAGCAAAAGCAATCCTCAGAAAAAAAGAACAAAGCTGGAGGTATCTCACTTCCTGATTTCAAACTCTAGTGCTAAGCCATAGTAATCACAGCAGTATGGAATTGGCAGAAAAACAGACAAACAGACCAATGGAACAGGATTAAGAGCCCAGAGTTAACTCCACACATATGGACAACTAACTAATGCCACACAAGCCAAGAATATACAGTGGACAAAGGGCTGTCTCTTCAATAAACAATGATAGGAAAACTAAGCTATGTACAAAAGAATTAAAGTAGACCACTATTTATACCACATATAAAAGTTGACTCAAAATGGTTTAGAGACTTAATATAGGACCTGAAACAATAAAATATATAGAAGGAAACATAAGTTCTAAGCTTCTGGACATCAGGTTCGTTAGGGTTTTTTTATTACTATTTTTTAATGATTTTACTCATTTGCGAGAGGAAAGAGAGGGTGGGGGGAACGGTACTCATCAACTTCTGTTTGCACCTTGACCAGGCAAGTCAAAAGTTTTGAACTGCCGACCTCAGCATTTCAGGTCATCGCTTTATCCACTGCACCACCACAGTTCGGTTTGTGTGAATTTGACTCCAAAGCCAAGGGAAACAAAAACAGAAATGGACAAATGGCAGAGTATTTGAATAGACAATTTTTTAAGAAAGACATACAGATGGCAGCCAACAGACATATAAAAAGATGTTCAACATTACTAATTATTAGGGCAATGTAAATCAAAACTATAGAAGATATCACCTCATACCTATTAGAATGGGTGTTATCAGAGACAAGAAATAACAAGTGTTGGAGAGAATATGGAGAGAAGGGAATGATGGTTGATGGGAATGTAAATGTGTGCAGCTGCTATGGACAACAGTACGGAGGTTCCTCAAGAAACTAAAAATAGAACCTACCACATGATCTAGCAATTATTCTTCTGGATATTATCTGAAGAATAAAAAGCACAAATTCAAAAAGATATAGGTACCTGCAGCATTATTTACAATAGCCAAGATATGGAAGCAACCTAAATGTCCTTCAGTAGGTGAATGGATAAAGAAATCACATACATTCATACACAGTGGAATACTTCTCTGCCATAAAAGAGAAGAAATGTTGTCATTTGTTACAACATGGATAGATCTAAAGAGTATTGTGCTAAGTGAAATAAGCCAAATGGAAAAGGACAAAAACCATATGATTTCACTCATGTGGAATAAAAAAAAAAAAGTAAAGAACAAACTCAGATTTGGACAACAGATTGGTAGTTACCAGAAGGGAATGGTGTTGGAGAAAGTCAAAACGATAAAGTCAAATATATGGTCACTATTGAAAACTAGACTTTTGGTGTTGAGTACACAATAGAGTATACAGATATTTAATTATAATGTACACCTGAAGTTTATATTATGCTATTAATCAATGCTACATCAATAAAAGTAAACATATAAATGTTAAAAACAAGCAGCAAAGCTAACAATATGTTGCTAAGACATCTACCTAGGTATAATGGAAAACAGATTTCTACTGCCTACTGTAACTTGATTTTGTTCTTCAAATACAGAGTATATAAATGTAAATGTAATTTGTTTAAGGAAATTGAAACACCACCCTTGAAGTAGATGGATTTGGGAGGGGATATAATGAGTGGATCAACATTGCTGATAGTTCCTCTCTGAAATAATGCAAAGTACATTTATGGAAAGCCAATAATAACAGAGCTGTATTTGGTATACTAATTGACACTCTCGTGGGACTTACATTATTTTAGTGCACAAACCACCATCCTAAGTTTCACAAATACTACTAATGTACCATGATAATAACCCATCTTCTGGGTTACTAAGGCGAGAGCCTCTGTTGTGCTAGCTCTTTTGTAGGGATGTTGGTGCTGGTCTTGGAGTACTACCCAAATAATGTTCCTGAAAGCTCACCATGATGAAAAGATTTGCTAGTCCAAACAGAGACGCTAGAGGGAGCTCCCTTTTAGTAGACTGGCTGCATCTAGAAATGGCCCTGGAGGAACAGAGGTTTAACCCTTTGAGTAGTGAGTTTTTTTCATTCTGGCTGATCCCTGTGAGTTTTGTTTTTTTTAAATGAAATTAGTTCCAGTTCCAGTTTTATTAACCTAAAATCATGTTTGTTTTTTAACCAATTTATGGAAACAAGAAGAATGTACATTTGCCTTTTTTTTAATGTTGCCTTATACATTTTTAAACTAAATTGATTGTATTCTGGGTGGTCAGGAGGCATGAGGACGTACATGAACATTCATACTACTCAAAGGGTTAAATACCTGGACTGATAGATTTAATATTAGTCAGCAGTGCAGGAAGAGGGCCTATGTCCTTACACAAGAAAGACTATTGAGTTTGATTTGACAATCTAATCTTTTGGTTTAACTCAATTTCTCATTTGTTTTGTACCACATTATATATGCAGGATTGTAAAGAAAATGTTTATGTTTCTGCAGTTACAGCTTTCTGAGCAAATTTTACAAAACTTTGGGATCTAGGCTGAAAGACAAGCTTTAGGATTTAATGTATGACTGGATATATAGCGAGAACTCCACAGAGTGATTTACTTCTCCGGAGGTATGTGTTTACATTTCTAGAATGGAAAAATGAGACCAGGACCTTGGAGACATCTTCTGGGTTGTAAAGCTGGAGACGCTAGTTTTATTGCCCACCCCACACCAAGACTATATATTTTTTGCTTTCCAAAGTGTGAAGACACAAGTCCTTTACTTTACCAGGGCTTGGGTGTGGGGAACAACTTTCTGTTGTTGTTGTTTTCCCCTAAGTAAACATTCAACTTTATTTTTTCAGTATTCCTTACCTACAGTAGATGTAATTAAGTGAGAGATCATATCTCATTCTCATCACACTGCTCTTGTGGTAAGAGCTGGATCAGAGAAGAGCCAGACTGTAATTATCTACTTGCTATATGTAAGTAGTAATAGTAATATGTTCTGCTCTAGGAGACTCTGTTAGCATATCAGTTTTAACAATATATGGAACAATTTCCGAATAGCAGTGCTAATACCACCAGCACCAATATGGTTGATGAGACCACTTAAAAATAAATTTTTATATATGCTTTCCCAAATTTCTTCTCCCATTTTTAAGAATTTCATATCTGTTTTGTCTGAGCATTTAGCAATTATATTATTACATACTATTTTTGAAACAATTTTATGGAGATATAATTAACATACTATGCAATTCACCCATGTAAGTGTACAATTCATTGGGGTTTTTTAGTAAACTTACAAGGTTGTCCAATCATCACAATCAAATTTTAGAACATTTTTGTACCTTCAGAAAGAAACCTATACTCATTAGCAGTCATTCTCCACTTTTCCCCAATCTTCTATGCCCTATGAAATTGTTTTGCCTTTTTTTATTTTATCTTGAAAGACTTAACTATTCTGGACATTTCATATGAATGGAATTCTACAATATGTAGTCTTTTGTGACCAGCTGCTTTCATTTGAAATATTGTTTTTAAGGTTCATCTATATTATAGCATGGATCAGTGTTTGATTTATTTTATTGCCATATAATATTCCGTGAGGAATTGTCCTTTATCTGCACTGCTTGATTTAATTTTCTGTTTAGGAATTTTGCATATATGTTCATAACAAGGGATTGACCTATAATTTTCTTTCCTAGTAATGACAGGTATGGGTAATGAGGTCACCTGGGCCTCATAAAGGTTTGGAGTATTTCCTTTTCTTCTGTCATTTGAAAGATTTTTTTCTAAGATGGTATTAATTTTTTCTGTAGTGTTCTGAAGTACTTTTGCGTATGCCTTCTGAACATGGAGATTTCTTTTAGAGAAAGGTTTTAATTAGAAATTCAATTGCTTTGTTAGATTTTCATTTCTGATTTTAATGAAATAAATTGTTTTCTCTGGATTTATTCATTTATTCTAAATTTTGAATATTATAAAGGAGTTCCTAATGTTTTCTTACTGTCTTTTTATCATCCATAGAATTGGTAGTGATGCCATCTTTTTCATTTCAGTTGGTGATTGTTTTTTCTCTTGCCTTTTTTCAGTCTTGTACAAGCTCATTGATTTTAATCATTGGATTTTGTTGATTTTCAGTATTATATGTTGGTTTTCTATTTCATTAATTTCTGCTGTTGTCTTTATTATTCCTTTATACTCTCTCTTTTAGAAAAACTGAGTTAAGTCTTTCTGAATATAAAAAAAAACCATTCTTTCCTATTCTTTATTTCTTTCCTGTGTCTTCTTTACTCCTCATACGAAACAGTTCATGTCTGGTCACCAGATGTGTGGAAGTTTTTCCCGACAGCAAACGATTCTCCCTGACACCACCTGGGTGGCCTATAATTCAACTCAATTCTGACAGTGTCTGTCCGAACACAGCATTAGATTCAAGTAAAAGGGCTCAGTCCCATAAACCACCCTCTACTTCAGAAGCGAATCGTAAACTCATGTTATGCCCTGCTTCTGACCAACAGGTTTCAAGGACTGCCCCCCTGCCCCCCCCACTTGACTTCACGTGCCAGTTTAAGTCCAGGTTGTTACCTGTACTTAGTGCTGACTGACTGTAAATCTGAGGTTCTTATGACCCCCTCCCCCTATGGATTCAATTAATTAAAGTAAGAGAATTCAGAGAAACATTTACTCACATTTCCCAGTTTATTATGAAAGGATATGGTAAAAGATACAGATGAACATCACAAAGTTGGTTCTCCTGGCAAGGAGCCACCATCCTTAAGCTAGGTCCAAAACAGCGTAACAAAAGACACATTTATAACTGATCACTTAGGATAAAAGTCCATGGGTTTTAGGAGCTCTTTGCCAGAAATGGATTAAGACCAAATATTTCTTACTATAAATGACAGTATCCCATTACATCAAAATGCTCATCCTCATTATATTCCATTCTTTTGGGTATTTATTTCTCTAATTCTTATAACAAAATTGTTGTTCCAAAAAGATATGCCATGTTAATCTTGGCTATTGTTGCCTGTGACACATTGCTGTTTTTACACCTTAGTTTAAGGAGCACTTTTTTATTTTACTATGGCTTAACTTGATCTTTAAGAAAGAATATTGGACTTCAAATCAAACTATGTCATTTAGTGCCTGATTTTATCACCTCTTAGCCTTGCAACCTAGAGAATTCACTTAGACCCAGAAACTCCATGTTTATAGCCTCTATTAACTAATTTTTTACTATTTGTCCTACTAAACATTTACTACTAAAATGGGCAGTATGTGTGAAAGTTTTTGAGCAGTTTAACATGTTATACACATTATTATCACTACTTCATAAGTATAGGGGTAATTATGAGCAACTTTTGATATACTGTAATGTACACGAACAAATAAATTAGTTGGTAAGCTTTCCTTACAAATTTCATTTGCTGCTTCATTTACCTGTTTGGCAAAAATAAAAATAAAAAAACAACACTTGGGTGTTATCTAGTGTTTATGTCTAGTCAGTACTACAACATAAATCCAATACACCTCTTTCTTTTCTTCACCTCTGAAAGTCATTGGAAATTTCCCATGCAACAAGTGGAATAAAGGCAAGACAGTTAGGCCAGTGGTGTTCAGTGGTAATGGAGCTAGGAAATTTAGTTTTCTTTTCTTGAAAAGTTCAGAAAAGTTGGATCTAAACTGTAGTTAAATCTTGGAACTTTTAGGCTTTCTCTGCTGTACTTATTAATCTCACATTTTTATTTCCTTTGTTAAAGATATTTTAGAACAGATATAGTTATATTTTGAAAACTGGAACAGTATTACAGTTTCTAAATAAGAATGTTTTTAAATGACTATGAAATGTTTAATTTGATAGAAGAAATTAATTCATAGTTGACATTGATGATGGCTTACACTAATTTTTTTAGGGGGAAATGTTGGTATGAAGCAGTTAAAAACATAATCATAATGGTTTTTGCACAAAGGTTTTTGCACAGGTTTATAAGGGCTTAAAGAACAAATAAATTCTACAAATAATGGCCCTGGCCGGTTGGCTCAGCGGTAGAGCGTCGGCCTAGCGTGCGGAGGACCCGGGTTCGATTCCCGGCCAGGGCACATAGGAGAAGCGCCCATTTGCTTCTCCACCCCTCCGCCGCGCCTTCCTCTCTGTCCCTCTCTTCCCCTCCCGCAGCCAAGGCTCCATTGGAGCAAAGATGGCCCGGGCGCTGGGCATGGCTCTGTGGCCTCTGCCTCAGGCGCTAGAGTGGCTCTGGTCGCAATATGGCGACGCCCAGGATGGGCAGAGCATCGCCCCCTGGGGTGCAGAGCACCGCCCCTGGTGGGCGTGCCGGGTGGATCCCGGTCGGGCGCATGCGGGAGTCTGTCTGACTGTCTATCCCCGTTTCCAGCTTCAGAAAAATGAAAAAAAAAAAAAAAAAAAAATTCTACAAATAATGTTAGATAGTAATCAGATTCCAAATCACTGATTTTGCTTCATTTTATTTTTTGGCTACTGGATAAAGAATGCTCTTACAAGAATAAATTTCTCATCTGCCTCAAACAGAAGTAATTAGATATAAGTGAATTCACTGGAGCCTGTGTGCTCTGGGGCCATTCAGCCATGCTTCAATAATTGCATAGTTTTTCAAAGTATGAAGGTTGTTTAACATATCAAGTGGCAAAAAAGTTTAGAAGTTATCTGTTTACCTTTTAGTTAAATAACTATATGTACTTTATAAACCAAATGGTATTGAAGGCTTTAGCAAATAACGGACTCCAGTCAGAAGTGAATGCAGTTGATAGTATGCAATTATTCTATCTGTGTCTCGAATTCATAAGCACTGCCAGTACTTCAGACCCCTTCTGTCCTGTGTTCTCCTTTATTCTGTTTCCTTTCACCCAAGTTCAAGTTTCACTTAACATATATTTAAACAAGTATTATATTGTGATAATTTCTTTTTTTATGTAATCTTTCCAAATTTACAAGGTTGACTCTGTTCCAAGACCCAAATCCACACTAACAAATTAATATTTTCCTCTAAATATATCCTTTTCCCCCCACAGACTAGGTTTAGCTATTCTGTCCACAGTCCCCTAGGATCTAGTTGCCATTAAGTCAGTTTTGATTTTGCCACTTCTAACTCATAAAAACTGTACCCCAATATATAGTTAGGATAAAATAATATTACCAGCCTGACCAGGTAGTGGTGCAGTGGATAGAGCATCAACCTGGAATGCTGAAGACCCAGGTTCGAAACCCCAAGGTTGCCGGCTTGACTGTGGGCTCACCAGCTTGAGCGTGGGTTTGCTGGCTTGAGCACAGGATCATAGACATGACCCCAAGGTCGCTGGCTTGAGCCCAAAGGTCACTAATTTGAACAAGGTGTCACCGGCTCAGCTGGAGCCCCCCAGTCAAGGCATATGTGAGAAGCAATCAGTGAACAACTAAGGTGCTGCAACAAGTTGATGCTTCTCATCTCTCTCCCTATCTGTTTGCCCCTGCCTGTCCCCTCCCCTCCAAAATAATAATAATAATAATAATAATAAACCAAAATATTGTCCCTATTAGGGATAGATTTTTTTCTTTACAGGTAAAACTTGCTGTCCTGAATTCTGTTGATATTTAAAATGTGATTACTTTACTTATAGTTTTTGAAAGACAATCTCTACATAAAAGCAGCAGATCTTATGTGTACAAGAACTGTGTATGTATTATAAGTCTACAAAGAAGGAATTCATAGAAAAAAAGCCTGAAAATAAAAATGGCAATGGATGCCTGACCAGGCGGTGGCACAGTGGATAGAGCGTGGGACTGGGATGCGGAAGGACCCAGGTTTGAGACCCCGAGCTCGCCAGCTTGAGTGCCGGCTCATCTAGTTTGAGCAAAAGCTCACCAGCTTGGACCCAAGGTCACTGGCTCCAGCAAGGGGTTACTCGGTCTGCTGAAGGCCCATGGTCAAGGCACATATGAGAAAGCAGTCAATGAACAACTAAGGTGTCACAATGCGCAACGAAAAACTGATGATTGATGCTTCTCATCTCTCTCTATTCCTGTCTGTCTGTCCCTATCTATCCCTCTCTCTGACTCTCTCTCTGTCTCTGAAAAAAACAAAAAAACAAAAACAAAAAACAAAAAATTCCTCACTCAGGGCACATGCAAGAGCAGCTTAGTGTTCCTGTCTATCTCTCTCTCTCTCTCTCTCTCTCTCTCCCTGCTTCTCTTAAAAAAAAAAAAAATAATAATAATAATAATGGCAATGGATTAGCAGCAGATATCTTCAGAAAGTGTTAATATGAAAATTTTAGGCCCTGGCCAGTTGGTTCAGTGGTAGAGCATCGGCCTGATGTGCAGGAGTCCCGGGTTCGATTCCTGGCCAGGGCACACAGGAGAAGCGCCCATCTGCTTCTCCACCCCTCCCCCTCTCCTTCCTCTCTGTCTCTCTCTTCCCCTCCCACAGCCAAGGCTCCATTGGAGCAGGGTTGGCCCGGGCGCTGAGAATGGCTCTGTGGCCTCTGCCTCAGGCGCTAGAATGGCTCTGGTTGCAACAGAGTGACGCCCCGTATGAGCAGAGCATCGCCCCCTGGTGGGCGTGCCGGGTGGATCCCAGTCGGACACATGCGGGAGTCTGTCTGATTGCCTCCCAGTTTCTGGCTTCGGAAAAATACAAAAAAAAAATTAATTTTTCTTTTTTATGTTTTCTTTACTTCCTATAATGAATAGAAATTGCCCTTTTAAATAAGGGAAAAGATTGAATGAAAATGAGACACAGAAACAACTATAATGCAGTGAGCAGAGAATGACTAGAACAAAGGACAAGCACTGGTACTAAGGAGGGCCATTTAAAGCAACTATAATATATATTGAGCCTGAAGTGAAGGCAGCAGATTACTGGGCCACAGAGAACAGAGATTTTTATAGCATTCTACAGTATTTGAAATACTGCTGCTTTCACATACTTTCTGTGGCTTCATAGCACAGTTCTGAGTCATTGGAAGTTACATAGTGTACCGGGTCTTGATTTGGTATTAGAACTTTCTAACATTTGGATGTCTCAAATAGTGGCATAGGAGGCTACTTCAGGCCCCTGTGTGGATTTCTTCAAGCCTCTACTGGATAGCCTTTGCTCTTTTCTATATAATACTCTCCTTCATGCTGAGACAGAAGAGCTAAGCAGAGGTTATAGAATTGGGCTAGCTAAGATTGCTTCCATCCTCCTGTAATAGCTTCTGGCTCTATTCTTGAAGGATGGAGATTGGCACCATTGGATAATTTCAGAACAATATGCCACTGGCTCTGCAGGCAGTTCTATAGACGGCATTTTAGAAAGGGCTTGATTAAGGCAAATAAATATACTTTTGGAATGAGCATTTAGTGTCCAAAGGTGACTACTTTGAAGGCAACAGCCCTCATTTGAACACATAAAAATCAGTCTCACTTCTTTATTATTTATTAGTTTTTATTAAAATCTGATGCTTACACAGAGCACAATGATGAGAAACTTAAATTCAGTGTGGCTTTCAGATTCCATTTGATAAGTAAAGTTTTGTTACGTGCTTACCTGCTCCGGTTTTTGTCTTGATTTGGGAGCTTATCTTTCTTCCCTATGATAACTCTGCATCTTGTCTATAGTGAAATTTTGTTTGTTTGTTTGTTTTTCATTTGAAGCTGATCTGTACTACAGTAAGAGGTAACCCAGTATTAGGGAAGAAAAGAGAAATTGTCCCTGGAACTTTATTTTCATTACTTAGCAAGTTTTGCAGTTAATGACAGAAGTTTCTCCTGTGGCCTCTCCTCCCAAAGACTGTGCTTATTTATTTTCCCCAGTAGTCTCATGTGATCTTGTTAAAAGCTTCATTTACTGGTTTACTTCTATTTGGTATTTTATTGACATTTCCAGATAAGTTTAATAGGTTGGAGAGAAACAGTGTTCTCTTTATAGACTCAGTAGTGATTTGACCTTAGCAGGTTAACCTTATCCTGATGTTCAAGGAAGCTGTTCTTAATTAGACTCTATCACTTTCTCCATTATCACCAAGAGACACTGGTCCATAACTTTATAAATCTTCTTTTTTTTTTTTCTTTCCCTCAGAAAAGATACCATATTAGCAAATTCACAATATTAGGAAACAGTTGCTGGTTTTCCAGATACATCTCATCTCCTTCTCTGTATCTCAGCCATTTCACACTTTATTTCCTTCAGAAACTCTCAGTTGAATACCATCTGGTCATGGTGATTTATTGCTGTGGAGTTTCTCAGGTTGCTCTATTGTTTCCTCCTAGGAGATTGCTCTCTGCTACTGCCCCACTGATTTCCTCAGAAAGTGCCCTTGGAATAGTCGTTTCCCCAGGATCCCACACAGCAGAGGTCAATGCTGAATAAAACTGATTAAACTTCTGTGCTGCTTCTCGTTCTCTAACGTGCTGTCCCGGTGCGAGTCCTCACTGTGGGAGGCGCTCAGCAGTCAGTCCAGCCACTCGGGTTGGCTCTCTAGTCCTTATGTTACTTTTTGTCTTTTTATTTTTCACATTTATCCTTTCCTGGACAATATATTTTTGGTATTTAATTCAGAAAAAAAATGTTGTGTTAAAAAATGTTCTAAATACTTTCAGCATGTTCATAAATGTCTGTATAGAATTGTTTACAGTTTAAAAAAAACTACGCACAGATTTCTCTTTTGACTTTTCAAATAATCACACATATATGTCTCATTGCCTGTGTCCTCATCTGTCTTCCAAGCAGCCTGGATGGTTTTTAGACTCTCTCCTTGCCTCTTAGAGGGCTGCTAAGCATTTTTGGTTTTCTTCAGGTTTTTAACATACTGTATTTTTTTCAAGTCTTATTTTTTGGGTTAACATTAAGAGATGCTCATACTAATCAGAACACAAGCTTTAATTGTGCATTCTTTCTAATAGCTGAGTTCCACTCCTATACATGCTCACTTGTGATAATTCCTATATGTTACATTAAAAAGTTCACTTAATGTGCATTCAAATACAGTTAATTGCTATAACAAGTATATTTACCTTTATACACAGTACAGACTTTTTAAACTTATAACTCAAGTATTGAAACACCAAAAGTTAGGACTTTTAACATTTCCCAAAAGTGTTGTAAATTACTTACTATTTTAAATTGGGAGGAGGATCAAGGTTGAAATGTCAAATTTCAAGTGTATGTGATATATTTTTTCTTAGGATTTAAATACAAATACTACCTGTCCTACAGCAGCCTATTTCTGAGTAGAGTGCCTTTGGCTCCGTCTGTAAAGAGGACTAACAGATTATAACAGCAGAGGAGATAAATACTGATTTTGTTCATTTTATTGCTAAAGCTCCTTTTCATTTACTAGATAAGGCAGGCTGTTTAAAAACAAGTCAGGGCCTATACCTATTTGATGATGGAGTAGCTATGTTCTTTGAACTTTTTAATAGATTAAGATTCTATGTTTTCCAGAGCTACTTGTGTATGTGTCTGTGTGTATAAAATACTATATATTGCCTTCCAAGATATATGTACTACAATGTTACAACCTGCCTTTCTACCTTCATATCAACCAAATAGCTCCAATTCCCTCTATTCACTAAAAACCAAAAATAGACAAAATACATTATTCACAAATAAAGATCTTATTTAAACACATACTGTTATAAAAGCCATCTGTAATGATATCCGTGGCTATGCCAGACAGCTTACACTAACAACTTTCCAATAACATGTAATGAAAGAAAGGTATATCCATGAGTCTTCTTCTATTTATCTATTTAGTAGTAAGACTATTCAATAATTATACTGTCCAAATAAATATTTATGTTAAGTGCCTTACTACCAACATAACTTCATATTTGCCATGGTTGGAAAGTGAAACTGTCCTATCTTAGCTGAGGGCTAACATTTATTTATTTAAACTGCTTAGAACAAGGATATGTTATAGAGTTTGTAAGGCTTGTCCTCTAATGAATTATTTTTCAGATAGGTACTATTTTTTAAACATTTTTAATTGATTGATATTAGAGAGAGAAAGAAGGGTGGGAACAGGAAGTACCAAATCATAGTAGTTACTTCTCATGTGTGCCTTGACTGGCCAGGCTCGGGGTTTCGATCCAGCAACCTTAGCATTCCAGGTCAACGCTTTATCTACTGCACCACCACAAATCTGTATTGAGTGTATGTAGGTCACAGTCAGTGTTAACTTATGGAGGAACCAGGTGAGCTGTTTGTTGCATCACAGTGCTCCGGCATACCTGCTCCTGTGGTGTGGGTTATAGTCAGTACTTGCCAGTCTTTATTCCTTTTTTTCTAGGAAATTATTCTTTCACTAGAAAAGTCTTAAGACAGACTTTCTTCTGAATTTGATTTTATCTTTACTCAAGAATTTAGGTCAGGTTCTGGGTAGTTTCATTCTTGGTATTTTCCCCTTCCTTTGTTCATCACTCTTTTCAGTGGAGTTTGGGATGGAGAGGAAATGTATTAATTAGTGTTCCTCAGAGAAACACAACCGATAGGATATAAAAGAGATGTATTATGAGGAATTGACTTACATGATGATGGCAGCTAAGGAGTCCCACAATCTACCATTTGCAACTTTGTGACTCTAGAAAGCCAGTGGTATGATTCAGTCCAAGTTCAAAGATCTGGAAACTAGAGGAGCAAATGATGTAAATCTCAGTGTGAAGGTAGGAGAAGATAGATGAGGTGTTGCAGTTCAATTGCTGAGTCAAAAAAGGGGGGGCCTATTTCTTTTTCCTTTTCTATTCAGGCCCTTAATGGATTGGATGGTGTCCACCACACTGGGAAGGGCAGCCTACCTCACTGAGACCACCGATTCAGAGGCCAGTCTCATCCAGAACATTCTCACAGACGCACACAGAAACCATGTGTAATCTGGGTACTCCATGGCCCACTCTAGTTGACACATAAAATTAACCATCACAGAAGAAAAGATTTAGATGCTAGTGCTCATATAACTGTCTTTCCCAGAAGTATGATTGAAGGATTTTAAACAAAAATGACCAGATCAGACTTGCATTTTGGACAGCTGACCACAGTGCCCATTGAAGTTTGGTATTCACCAAAGCTCCTTCCTGTATTCTCTCACTTTACATATTCTTGAGTAATTTCATCCTATAGCTTCTATTTCTGTATTAGTATCTCCAGCCCAGAACTCTCTGTTGAGCTCCAACTCCATATACCTAATTGCCAATTAGATGTCTCTTCTCGGGTGGTTCACTAGAACCTACTACACATGTCTAAAATTGAATCTGTCCTTTACATTCCTTCCCAAGCTCTCTTCTGCTCTTTCTATATCTGAAATAAATGGTGTTTGGTGCCACTCTCTTTTGATTTAGTCAGAGTCAGAAACCTGAGAATTGTCTTATTTTTTCTCTTTCCTGTATTCTCCATACCCAGTTCATCAGCAAGTACTGCATATCCTAACGACTGGATGTTGCTCTCCAGTCTGTCCTCTTCTGTATCTATTGCCTTTTCTGTTACATCTTCTCTCACTAACTATTGCAACAGCCCCTTTATTTGCCTTCTTACTTCCTGCCAAGGAGTGATCTTTCCAAAAGTCAAAATGGATTGTGTCATTCTGCTGTTTAGAGCTACTCTGTCTTCTCTGTGACCTTACTTTCAAGTATAAACTTTTTAAGGTTCTGTAGGGTCTGGATTTTGTCACTTTTTTAACCTCAGCTTTCACTGCTTTAGACGCTCCAGACCAGCAAGATTCTTTCAGTTTTCGGTACTTACCATGTTGAAAGCTAATATGAAAGATTTGGAAGATATTTCTAAAATAAATATATCAAATTCCCCTTTTAAAAAATTTGTTTGGGCCTTGGCCAGTTGGCTCAGCGGTAGAGCATTGGCCCGGTGTGTGTAAGTCCTGAGTTTGATTCCCAGCCAGGAAGCACAGGAGAAGCACCCATCTGCTTCTCTACCCTTTCCCCTTTCCTTCCTCTCTATCTCTCTATCCTGCAGCCAAGGCTTCATTGGAGCAAAGCTGGCCCGGGCACTGAGGATGGCTCCATGGCCTCCACCTCAGACACTAGAATGACTCCCGTTGCAATGGAGCAATGTCCCAGATGGGCAGAGCATTGCCCCCTGGTGGGCATGCCGGGTGGATCCCAGTCGGGTGCATGCAAGAGTCTGTCTGCCGCCCCCCACTTCTCACTTTGGAAAAATATATATATATGTAAAAAAATTTTGTTTGAAACATATCTTTTACTTTTTATTCATTTTTTCCATGTTAAAACTGTATAGTATTTTTAAAAATAGAAAAGAAAAGGGACAATTGGGGCTATCACTAGCAAGTATTGATTATCATTAACTGCATAATTTTACTTACTATGATTTATTGGTTGTTCATTTTATGGGTGCCATACATCTTAAAAGTGAGTTGGTAAAGTACCCATATCTCCTTTATTACTTACACTGAAGTGAAATACCAGTTCATAGATTTCAGAAACCAGTTATAGGTTGAGATGAGTCCTAACACAACCTCTAAGATAGGTAAGCATTTTGTGGTCTAGTTGTAGAAATGAAAAATATGCAAATTGAAATTAAAATGGTCCTTTTTTTTAATATTTTATTTATTGATTTTTTGTGAGAGAGAGGAGTGAGTGAGAGAGACAGAGAGAGAGAGAAGGGGGAGGAGTAGGAAGCATCAACTCCCATATGTGCCTTGACCAGGCAAGCCCAAGGTTTTGAACCGGCGACCACAGGTCAGGCCTTAAAATGGTCCTTAAATAGACAACTTTGCAGATACGTGAGCTTGGTTTTTTTTTAGAGATTACATAGTAGTCTTCCTTATCTGTTATTTTTAACACAAATTTGGTCATTTTATTTCTTAAGTGTTCAATTATAAAATAGTATTGTACTCCATGAGAGTCGAGGTGGGGGGAAGTTATATTTACCAATAAATAACCCATTAGAGCTTTATAAATGGCATCTTGTTCTTGTGGCCAGTAAACCTGGTAGAAGTAAGAAGAGATTATTAAGTCTGTGTGTGTGCGTGTGTAACTTTCAAAGATACATGGGTTGTTCCATTTCTGTCTTCATTGAATTTATCAAGAATTATAGGCAGACAAGGAAATTACTTTCTAGAGTAATTATACCTTTTCTCATATTACCTACTGATTTTACAGTAAAAGTCTAGCCTACAAAAGGTGACATGAGAACACAATACATTTTACTTGACTCTGTTAAAAACAGCATAATCAAACGTTTTGTGATGTTTTTCTCATATCATATATTGAGCTATCCTGAAGAATTAAACCTCCACTCACTTTTATGACAGTAGATAATAAATTGACTGATATAATTCAGTTGAGAAGTTGAAAAATGCATTGAAAATAATGGGGCATAACATTGTAGGGCTAACAGTTATTCATAGATGATGCAATTAAATAAAACACGCATTAACTTCAAGGTCAGTCAGTAAAGTAATAAAATTGAATATTTTAATTGAATTGTAATCGCTTCCCATTGATACATGCAAGTAAAGTAAAATAGATGTCAGCTCTGCAAATTATGGTTCTTTCTTCTAATTAATTTCTTAATTCTGCATGGGGTTATCCAGTGCCTAGATCTTGTTGTAGGTTTATTCATCCACCTCGCTTCCATCAAGTAATGTCTATAAGATATGATTAAATGGTTAGGTGTCAGGATTTATAGTAAATTTTTTCTGTACTTAGGAGAAAAATTTGTTAGTAATAAAGTAACATATATTAGAGTTAAAATGTCTAAATATAACATCATCCTGGGTCCTATGGATTGTAATCATCTTTATTAATATTGATATTTCTTGATATTTATAGCAACATTAATAAATTTAATTATCTCAGTGATTACAAAGGCTTTCATAAAAAGAGATAGATGCATCAAGACTCACATTCCCTAGCTGACTGATTCAGGAAGGAAATGGAAAACTACTAGGTTTTGGCAAAGCACAATTTGCGTCCATTCTTGACCCTGGCTGCACTAGAAAAGAGACACCTGCATTGAATGAAACTCAGAACAAATCATCTTTTTTTAGCACAAGAATAAATTGAAGTTCTTAGATAAAGTTAAGTTTCATTGAAAAATCCTATGGACCATTGTGGCTCTTTCCTAAAGTTTTTACAGTTCCTCAAAGAGTTTTAATGTAAATATAGTTTTGTGTAAAATAAAAGGGTAACAATTACAAGGATTAGGAGAGAGATTTTCAAATTATATTGAAATTGTATTGCATCTAGATACTAGGGCTTGTTTGTTTTGTTTTGTTTTTGAGAAAGAGAAACAGGCAGTTAGGAAAGGAGATGAGAAACTTCAGTTCTTTTTGGGGCACCTTAGTTGTCCATTGATTACTTTCTCACATGTGCCTTGACTGTGGAGCTCCAGCTGAGCCAGTTACCTCTTGCTCAAGCCAGAGACCTGTGGCTCAAGCCAGCTACCATAGAATCATGTCTATGGTCCCACACTCAAGCTGGTGACCCTGTGCTCAAGCTGGTGAGCCCGTAGTCAAACTGAATGAGCCTGCAGTCATGCCAGCAACCTTGGGGTTTCAAACCTGGGCCCTCAGCATCCCAGGCCCATGCTCTATCTACTGTGACACCGTTTGGTCAGGCAATACTACAGTGTATTTAAAGAAAGAGGAGATTGTGCATTTTGAACTAGCTCCATTTCCAAGTTAATTGGCTAATGCTTAAAAATTGAATGACTCTATAAGATGGATTTAAAATTTACTGAGGTATGTTTATATTTTTTATACTGAAAGCAACTATATTAGTATATTATCATTATTTCTTTTCCTTTTTGTTAAATTTATTGGGATGACCCTGGTTAACAAAATTATACTGGTTTCAGGTGCACAATTCCACTACATATTATCTATACACCATATTGTGTGTTTATCTGTCCAAGTCAAGTCTCCTTCCATCACCGTTTATCCCCCATACCCTCCTCCACCTTCTCCCACCCCTTACCCCCACAGTAACCACACTGTTGTCCAAGTCCATGAGTTTTGTCTTTATTTTCTTTTTTGTTCAGTCTCTCTTCCCTACCCCTATACATCCAACTTTAGCATCAGTCTTTAGTCATGCTCAGAAATATAAATGGATTTCTGTTAGTTAAACAATAGAAAATTAAAGAGAGAAGGTATATTGTATAAGCTTTGTGTTAAATCTTAACTCAAACATTGACTTTGTTATTTAAAATGTTAGTGTCTAAACAATTTAAAGCATAAATATTTAAAAATAATTCCAATGGTAAATATATTTTATTGATGCTAATCTTACCTTGACCTTTCATTCATAATTATAAAGAATCTTGGATTGACCTTTCATTCATAATTATGAAGAATCTTGGATCAGAATTCT
This sequence comes from Saccopteryx leptura, assembly GCF_036850995.1. Taxonomy (NCBI): domain Eukaryota; kingdom Metazoa; phylum Chordata; class Mammalia; order Chiroptera; family Emballonuridae; genus Saccopteryx; species Saccopteryx leptura. The sequence goes on from NC_089508.1 coordinate 85,649,792, forward strand.
CTATGCATATCAAATAGTTAGAAAATACCAAAACTAATATGCATGAGATGAAAAACTAACATCTTTGAACTTCATAATTATAGATTAATCAACAATGTTTTTTCTTGTTAAAGTGATCTGTTTCTCCAGATACTTGTTTTAAAATCATTTTAATAATTATATCGTTCCAATTAGAGAAAGTAAGTATTATAAAGACTGTGCATGCAGTGCTAAGATGTTTCCAAATGAGGAAACTAGTGAAAAAAATACATATAGGTATAAGAAAATTAAATATTCAGTCATTCATTATATTTATAAAAATAAGTTAGAGTTTTATTTGCATATAATTTAATATTTATGTAATCATTAGTGTTCTAAGCAATAAAGAATTTCTTGAGAAAAGGTTCATATTTAAATAAAATCTGGGATAGGTTGAATAGTCTTCCTACCACATCCCTAACTAATATCCCACGTATACTAGTGTCAACTGATTTAGAAGGGATCTCAAGACATCAGTCAGGATGGGTTCAGGCCATTGATTTTTTAAGAACTATAGCTTGAATTGCTAAGGATCTCTGGATCCTATCCAAGAAAATAGAGTGGGGAAAAATAGGTTTACAGTTGTTTGCATGGAAAATAATATAATAATTAATAATAATACAAGAATAAATTCTGTGTTTTGCATACTCACAGCTATAAACCTACTTTTGCTTCACCTTGTATTTTATAAAAACAATCTAAAATGCATGTCATCTGGGCAGTTATTATGAGGTCCCCAGTGACTCGTCATTTTTACAAAGGTGTACTGGTATAATGATCACAGAGTCATGTGGTGAACTATGCCCAGTGTGGCTTATGTTTACATATTTTACTGGCTCTCTTATCTAAAGGCAAGTCAACTTTCTTTATCCATCATGGAATACAGCCATCTCTGCAATGAGCTTGTAACAGCTATTTCTCTACCTTAACAGTTCAGAACTGGGATTTGATGATTCTACAGTGAATTAAAAGGTGTAGAAAAGTGGGAAGATCATCAGTGTGATCTTCCAGTGCCCACCTAAATAAAATGTAGGTCTTAAATTCCCTTTCGTGCTTTTTAGACAGGTTTTTATTTACCCCCGATCCTAATCGAGAATGCAAAACATTAATTCTTAAATTCAATCATAAAAGATTTTGTAAGTGATTTTAATGATGTGTAACCTAGTGCCTGAATGCTGAGTGTGATATGTGTGTGTTGTGTGACTGATATGTATATGAGAACCAAGGAATTGGGAGGGAGACCAAAAAGTGACATCTAACTATGCTAGCCTTGTACTTTCATGGTTTGAGTGTTTCAAATTTTCAGCCCAAACCCATGATGATAATAGGTGAATACATGAAAAATAAGCATGAAAGACATAGCTGTGCTGGAAAACACAATCATCTCTGTGAACTAGAAACTAAAAGATGTACTAAATAGCAAGCAGACTAAAGCTGTGAGCTGTGATACAAAGTATTAGGAAGCAGACAGAATACTTGGGAGATTATAATCCTGTATGGAAAGAGACCAAAAGTACGCATATGTAGAAGAACCTCAAAGAGATAAAGAAAAACATGACACCCATTATAGAAAAGTCAATCAGTTAGAAAAATAAATCACCCAGAATGAAACAGCAACAGTGATGTGAAAAGTAACTAATTACAAATTTTGGAAATGAAACACAGTCACTTGAAAACCTCCGAGGGCAGAATAAACTCTGCAGGAGCCAAGTCAGAATGAGTGAGGCAGAAAAAAGTAATTCACCCAGAAGCTAACATAGAAATACAGAGGGGAAAAAAAAAAATGAAAGCACAGTTTAAAAGTATGGATGATATTGGAAAATTACAATATTTGTGTATTCGGTGTTTTAGGAAAAAAAGGAGAAAAGGCAGAAAAACAGTCTTTACAGATATAGTTGAAAATGTTCTAGCTTTGAAGAAAGATAGGAGTTTTGCAATTGAATGTATTAGGCACTGTGCAGTATAAATAAAAATAAACATGCTTAGACAAATTGTATTAAAATTACAGAATGTTACAGGTAAACTGAAAATTGTACAATCTAGCACAGAGAAAGTAAAGATTCTTCATGTGGAAACCACTATTAGACTGACAGCATAGATCTCATTAGGAACAACTAATGCCTGAATAACTAATATTTTATAACTAAACTGTTATATAATGTTGAGAGTGAAATAGGACATCAGACATGACAAAACTAGGAGAGTTTACCACTCATAGATCTTCAGTGAAAAATAATGGACTTCAGATGAGAAATAGATTGAACCGCAAGAGAAATGAATGAGAATGGTAAGCACAGACATTGTGAATTATGTTATTAAGCCTAATTTTTCTTGCACAAATTGAAGTAACTAATATTTAACACAATAATAACAAATAAAATTGTGAAGCTCATTTAGTGTCTAATTAAAAAATGGTAATTTATTTTGGTCAAAGGGATGCTGAACATAAATTTTAGATTTATATTCTAAAATGCATAAAATTTTGAATAATACATTTAGACTAAAATTCTGTGGTTTTGAATGTATGTTAAAAATTACAACTGCTTACTGAGAGAGTAGAAACACAGACTATAACTTTCTGGTCAGCAGAGAAAACAGACAAAAATGCTCTTCAATCCAATGTGAGGCAAAAAAATAGCAAAGGAAATAATATATATACAACTTAACATATAGAAAATCAACTTGACCTGTGGTGGCGCAGTGGATAAAGCATCGACCTGGAATACTGAGGTCACTGGTTCAAAACCCTAGCCTTGCTTGGTCAAGGTACATATGAGAAATAACTACAAGTTGATGCTTCCCACTCCTCCTCACCCCTTTCTCTCTCATTTCTATAAAATCAATAAATAAAAACTCTTTAAAAATGTACAGAAACTCTCTATAAGATAATAGAAATAGGTCGAGACATATAATGTAAAATGTAAAAAATATAAAATAGTTCATCTCAATTCTTTAGAATTGTATTTATAAGACAGGATAATTTTTTTTATTTCAATTATATGTAGTTTAAAAGAGGCATCTAAAACAAATAGACACAGAGAACTTGAGAATAAATGATGGAGAAAATTAACAAAAGAAAGCTGGTGTTATAATGTTGATGAATAGAAATAAGGTAAAAATCACATATGGAGATGAAGGGTCACCACTTTTTTTTCTTTTTTTGTGACAGAGACAGAAAGAGAGACAGGGAGAGGGACAGATAGGGACAGATAGGAAGGGAGAGAGATGAGAAGCATCAATTCTTTGTTGTGGTACCTTAGTTGTTCACTGATTGCTTTCTCATGTGTGCAGCCAGCGTATCCAGCCAAGCCAGTGACCCCTTACTCAAGACAGCGACCTTGGGCCCAAGCCATTGACTTGAGGTCTCAAGCCAGTGACCTTGGGAGTCATGTCTATGATCCCATGCTCAAGCCAGCAACCCTGCACTCAAGCTGGTGAGCCCATGCTCAAGCCGGTGATCTCAGGGTTTTGAACTTGGGTCTTCTGCATCCCAAGCTTACGCTCTATCTACTGTGCCACTGCCTGGTCAGGCACCACTTCTTGATAAAAGGAATAATCCCATCAAGAAGTAATATAAATTATGAAGTTATGGTATATACTCATAATCCTATAACTGTCAAATATATAAAGTAAAACTGACAGAATTAGAAGAAATTATTAAAACTAAAATCATAATGGAAGATTTTACCACTCTTTTTTAGAAACTGATGATTTATGGAAACCAAATATTGATAAGGCCATAGAAAATTTGAAAAGCAAACTTAAACATTGTAATCCTGGTTTGTGTGCTTGAGTACAGAATTTTTCATTCAACAGATAAAGAACACACTTTTCAAGCACAAATGGAACATTCATAAAATTTGATCATGTTCTAAATCACAAAGAAACTTGACCAAATTTTGCAGAATTAACACCATAAAGACTCCAGTTGTGACCACAATGCATTCAAATTAGAAAAAAAATAGTGAAAATAAACATGTTTTGACACAAAAGTAATCCTAAATAACTCAGTAAAAATGGCAAAATATTGAAAACTGAATGACAAGAAAAGTTCCCCTTTTTCAATCTGGGCTGCAGCTAAATTGGGACTTAAATTTTTCTATTTAACAAATAAGAAATATGTAAATATAAATGACTGAAGAAACTAGAAGTAAAAAATTTATTGAATGAACACAAAGCAGGGGGAAGGAAATTATAAAAGTAAGAATATTTATGATATTAAAATATTTATGAAATATTTATGAAAATATATGGAATTGAAAAGGGAGAAAACTTTTCATTAACTTGTTTTGATGACATTCCCCAGATTGCCAAATATCTCACAAGATCTACTAAGAATAAAAGACCAATCACCAATAAAGTATTCCACAATAAACAAATTCATAAAACAAATGGCAAACCCTAGGGGGAAAAAAACAGTTGCTAAGCACAGGACTAGTGGCCTTGCTTTAGAAGTATTTCATTATTATTTTTAAAAAGGACCAGTAGTTTATTAGAAAAAAATGGTCAAACAATATGAATAATTTACAGTTAAAAAAAGCATTATAAATCTGCCCATAAATGTCTGAAGAACATGTTCAACTTTAATCATACAAAAGTAAAGTTATACAAATAAAAATACCAATGAGAAAAAATATCAATTTTTATCAGAATGGCAAAAGTTTTAAATTTAGTAAGATTTAATATTGGTGAAGATGTAGGGGAACACATCGAAGTAGATATGGATAAAGTATAAAATTTGGTGTTTGTTCATGCTCTAAGAAGCAGATTTAACCAGTATGATCATAAAAACAATGAACAAACCTTACCAAATGAGTTATACATGGAAACATTCTTAACTCAGCATAGAAAACAGCATAGTATTACAGTTGAAAAGCATGGACTCCACAGCCAGGTTGCCTGGGTTTGAATCCTGATTTTATCTCTGGGTAGTGGGTGACCTTAGAGAGTCACTGAACTTCTCTGTGCTTCAGTTTACTCATGTTAAATGAGGACCTTAATAGTACCTACTCATTGGGTTGTTTTGAGAATTCAGTTATGTAATGTGTGTAGGGTACTTATAACAGTGCCTTGCATATAATCCTATATTACTTGTTTTTTAAATAAATTTCACACAAAAAAATTCTAATAGCCACTAGGTTAATTAGCAAACTTTATCTTGCTGATCTATGATAAAGATAATGAGAAGTTGTAGCCTCTGGAATTATGGGTTCTGATTAAAGTCTGTTTCTGGCCAACTAACCATCTCTCATGTAGATTAAGAGAGACTCGTATATTGCACTGGTGATGCTGAAGTAGTTTAAATTGTAAGTGACATGACGTAAACTTACATATGTAAAGGAACTGCGTGGCAGAAGTGGCATGTGCATCAGTGTATCAGTAGAGAAGGGATTCCATAAACAGTAGTTATTATTCATAAATGAGAGAAATATTTATAATACTCCATGTGTGATAGCTGAAAGTAATTTCTACATGGATTGAAGATAGAAATGTGAACAGCAAAACTTTAAAACTGAAAATATAAAAGGTTAACATTATGACCGTGGATAGGGAAAGGTTTATTATAATACAAAGGGAGCAAATATCAAATAGCAGTACTTTTGACTACTATAGAATAAAATGCTGATGTTTATTAAAAGCCCCTCCCCCAATAAAAAAAAAATGGGTGATGAGAACCCAGTGGTTAGAAAGGTATTTATAATGCTTGTAATGATGAAGGATTAGCATTCAGAATATATTAAGGACTAGGAATCATCAAATAAAAGATAAAACATTAAAAATGGGCAAATGATTTAATTAAGCAATTCACAGAAGTGAAAACCTGAATGAATGAGCAATAAAATATGAACAAATGCTTACTTTTAACAGTAATCAGAAAATGAATATTAAAAGAAGTATCTATAGATCTGTACACACATTTATAATACACAGGTATAGTATATACATATATACAGATGTAATGCATAGAATGTGTATGCATATCTATGTGTATATACATGCGTATGTGTATCTCAGATACAAAAATGTAAACATTTGACAACACTGAGTTATTTTTGCATATGTGAAATGGGAATTCTAATCCTACGATAGTGGAAGTACAAATTGGTAATACTGCTTTGGAGAGCAACTTAACAATATCTAATAGACTTGAAGTAATTTCACCTAAAAGCATATTCACTGCAGCATTGGAACTAGTGGCAAGATAGAACTTAGAAATAATCCAGTGCCCACTGGAGAGAGAGGACAACTAAATCCTGATACACACGTATAATGGAATATAATACAGCAAACATGGATGGACCAGAGGCACAGTGATCAGTGTAAGTAAGTCTCATTAACACTGTGAATTGAAGAAAACAAGTTAAAAATCATATCATTCATGAAAAACTAATATGCAGAAACATTCCCAAATATTGTTTTGGATTTATACATGTGTAGTAAAATTTTAGAAGCATAGTTGGGGAGTAATTCACCAACTTCAGAAGAATGGGTTATCCATGTAGAAAGCAGTAGGGGTAATGAATTGATTAAAGATAGATATACTGTGAAATATTCTATTGTTTGTGGTGTTTATTTTTTAAGCAATGGTTGAGGTAATATGGCTAGATAATATTTGTTAAATGTGGATGGTAACATGTACGTTTGTTTGAAAGTATTTTATTTACTTCATTTTGAACATTGAATTGAAAAGTGGTTGGTGGGGAATAGGGTTATTGTCCAATAGAGTTATTGGACAAAGTTAAAAATTCATCTATGTGTTCACGAAGCTAATTGGAATTTAATGGGCTGTGATGGAAGTTGACTCATTATCTGCCTAGTGTTTCTAGTCTCATATGTTTGCTTTTTGGCTTTGTCATAACTTAATATTCAGTGGCAAGGAGAGTCTTTAATTTTTACCCAACTTTCCTTTTATTACTCTGATATATAATCATAACAAATATCATGTTACCCAAAAAGGTGTTCAACTGGAAGCAGATCATCATTAATCAATTTGTATGATTAATAAGCTAAAATGTTTAAACCAGTAATAAATAAGAATAAATTATTTAAATGAAGTTAAGCCAGTATATGTATTACAGATATAAATATCTAAAGTGAGTTTTTTCATTTTAAAGCCAATGTGAGGCATGTGATTTATTTTCCTGGAAGTTTTGGTTTATAGGAAGAGTTCTTATTGCCCGTACCATCCACCTATACCCTATAAACTCTAATATTATTTGTCATATGATTCAACATTTTTTTTTTTTTTTTGTATTTTTTCTGAAGCTGGAAACGGGGAGAGACAGTCAGACAGACTCCCGCACGCGCCCGACCGGGATCCACCCGGCACGCCCACCAGGGGCCATGCTCTGCCCACCAGGGGGCGATGCTCTGCCCCTCCGTGGCATCGCTCTGCCGTGACCAGAGCCACTCTAGCGCCTGGGGCAGAGGCCAAGGAGCCATCCCCAGCGCCCGGGCCATCTTTGCTCCAATGGAGCCTTGGCTGCGGGAGGGGAAGAGAGAGACAGAGAGGAAGGGGGGGGGGATGGAGAAGCAAATGGGCGCCTTTCCTATGTGCCCTGGCCGGGAATCGAACCCGGGTCCCCCGCACGTCAGGCCGACGCTCTACCGCTGAGCCAACCGGCCAGGGCTTGATTCAACATTTTTATCAGTGATTATGCACATACTGTTGGTATGTAATTTTTCAGAGTTGTTTCTGTCTTTACTTGGAAAATACATTGTTTCAGAAGTGGTTATCAAAGTGCAATACAGGGGATCCTTGGGTTATGACACAGTTTCATTCCTACAACAGTGACATAACCCGAATTTTGGTATAAGTTGAAAAACACCCTAGCCTAAGTCAGTTACCTATCCTGACATGGTTGTAAAATCATAATCTAGAACATAAAAATACAACTAAAAAGAAAAAGGAAAAGGACAGAAATACACTGTACTGTGCACTGTACTGCGTATATTTACACCATGCGCAACCAAACTAGGTCGCCCACATAGTCCATAAGTACGATGTTAATGGTGTAAGCTGAAACACTCACATCTCAATTTTTTAAGTTTTTATGGGAGTGAGCATTGTAAACTTGGAACATTGTATGTTGAAACTGTCATAACCCAAAGACTACTGTATTTAATTTGATGATACAACTATTTGTGTCTGTATGCTACTGTATAGGCCCATCAGTGTACTGCTCTTCTATTTTCTAATTTATTTTTTTTTTTTACAGAGACAGAGAGAGAGTCAGAGAGAGGGATAGATAGGGACAGACAGACAGGAACAGAGAGAGATGAGAAGCAGCAATCATCAGTTTGTCGTTGCGACACCTTAGTTATTCATTGATTGCTTTCTCTTATGTGCCTTGACTGCAGGCCTTCAGCAGACCGAGTAACCCCTTGCTCGAGCCAGCGACCTTTGGTTCAAGCTGGTGAGCCTTGCTCAAACCAGATGAGTTCACGCTCAAGCTGGCGACCTCGGGGTCTCGAACCGGGTCCTTCCGCATCCCAGTCCTATGCTTTATCCACTGCGCCACTGCCTGGTCAGGCTTCTATTTTCTAATCTTTAAGTAAGGTATTTGAAGTTTAGGTAAAATAGGTACAAATCAGAAAATTCTCACTGTTGTCCATGAGTTAAAAAAAATTAAAATGCCAAGAATTTAAATTTTATATCCCTGAAATGATACTTGTTTTTTTCTATTGTTAGTTCCTCAATAAAGGAAAAACGAATGGAAATAATTGACACAACACAATTGAATTTAACTGGTAGAAAACATTTCTCTATACTACCCCAGGGGAGTAGGAAAATAAATATTGGCAAAGTACATTTTATTTTAGGATCAAAGTAATTTAAAATACACACATACTGATTTCCTAGGTGAGGCAAGGCCATGGGAAGGCGAATGTGTCTTTAAACTTTTAATCAGATATTTATTTCAAAATTTTAAACTTTCTTGGCAGGTTTAAGTCCAGATAAGCATCTTGGAAAAACCCTGGATCAAATGGAGCCTTATCTCTTAGAGGTAATAATTTATACTATTTGTTTTTCAAAATAAAGGCATCTAATGGGTGGAAAAATAGTTCCATGTTATAATTATGAAACCAATTTTATTCTAGAAAAAGTCAGATACGTTCATGATATATTTTTACGAAAAATTTAAACTTCTAATGAGCATGAAAATATCTCATGTCAATGATAAAAATTATTACCAGCTTGTTGACATGTACAAAAAAGTAAGCTATAACTAAAAGAAAGTTCTATCAGAAAGTGTACTTTTATTTTTTCATCAGAAATGTAAGTAATAACTTCCTTTAGAGAATATCTAATTTAACCTCTTTTCTTTTACCAATTAGATAATTATTTTGCAGATTAGCAAAGAAATTGTCCTAATATTTCAAGTTACAATTGTTAGCTCTTTATTATTGTTAAATCCTTAATGTGTTCTAAACATTAAAGAAAGATTTAGTTATTTTCACTCTTTTTTATTAACTGTACTTATACAGAGGTAGGCAAAGGTGCATGGGTACATGATATACAGTTTATTTTGAATTATTTATTAATTATTATATTATTTATTTGTGTTACAATAAACTTACTTATGCCCACCCTGTATTTTACGAGTTTGGGGGCAAATACTATGAATAGTATGGCAGTGTTCCATGAACTAGAATAGTGTAATTATTAATTTTTTATTCCATGCTCATGATGGAAGAAAGAAAATCACCTGACTTTTATGAAAGTGAGTTATCATTTTCCCCACATAAGCTCTTAATTCATGAGCACTTTTAACAGTATTGCTATGATGGGAACTGTCAGCAGTTACACTCTTCACTAACTTCATGGCTTTCACATTTTCTTTGAGTTATTTGTATTTGATTATTTTGTGGTTTATCAATATGTATCAAATGCTTAGAAATCCCTAAAATGGTAATTTATATCTTCTTTCATTAAGCATTATGAAGCACCTAATAGTGCCAAGCAAATAGGAAAGATTAAAATAAAATGAAATGATTATATAATTATGACAAATTATATTTGATTTCTAGACAATTTGGTGTCATCTATTTAAGTCTGTATAATGGACCTGATTACTTTGCATGCCCCTCTGATTGGACTCCTTTTATAGCATTTGTTCTATGGCCAGCATTATACTTATGCTCACATCTTTAAACAAGCACTAGGCAATCCTAAAACAGTGATCAAGTATATTATCTCTTGGTTTCTCAATACCAACAACACTCTTCAGGCCCCGTCTTTCTAGATTTCTCGGAAAGAGTGCATGCCTTCTTGAAACTGTCATCCATTGGTTTCTATACTACCACTCACTCCTGAAACCTTTCTAAGTACTTTCTTAGCTACTTTTGGGGCTTGCCATATATAATATATTCCACCCCTTACATGTTGTGATTGCATCCATCCCCCTCCTCCTGTGGTGATGTTAAATACCCCATGACTTTGGCTACCAATTTTATTCTTATGACAGTTAAGCCTGCTCTTCCGTCTTTGTATGCTCCAAACATGGGTGTTCAGCTGCTACTGGACACTCTGCTTTCTTAGATATCCTCAGGCCCCTCAGCTTTAACTGAACAACTGAACGTATTTTTCCTGACAGTGAAGGGTCCCATTGTCTAGTCAGTTGTCCAAGCCAGAATAAGTAAATTGTTTTCAATTATTTCATATATTCCATTATTCATGAATAAGGCCCCATGTTCTTTTAATTCTGTCTTTTTAATATCTTATTATCTTTTTCTTTTAATTTTATTGTCACTGCATTAAGGTCTGCCCTAGTTCACTGCAGCAATCTTTGTTTTGTTTTTTTTTTGCTTTTTTTAATTTTTACTTTTTTGCTACATTTATTGGAGTGACATTGGTTAATAAAATTGAATAGGTTTCAGGTGTACAGCTCTATAATACATCATTTGTGTATTGTATTGTGTGTTCACCACCCCAACTCTCCTTTCATCACAATTCATTCCCCTACACCCTCTTCCACCTCCTCTATCCTCCTTTTTCTCTAGTAATCACCATACTGTTGTCCATGTATATGAGTTTAGTTGTTTATTTGTTTTGCTTTAAGCCTTTACCTTTTTCACCCAGTCCCATAACCCCCCTCTTCTCTGACAGCTGTCAGTCTTTTCTGTATCTGTGAGTCTGTTTCTATTTTTTTTTTGTTAGTTTATTTTGCTCATTAGATTTCTCATATGAGTGAAATCATATGATACTTGCAGCATTTTTTACTATAGCCAAGATTTGGAAGCAGCCCAAGTGTCCATCAGTAGATGAGTGGATAAAAAAGCTGTGGTACATATATACAATGGAATAGTACTCAGCCTTAAAAATGGATATCTTAACCTTTGCACCAGCATGACTAGACCTGGAGGTTATTATTCTAAGTGAAATAAGCCAGTCAGAGAAAGACAAGTACCATATAGCCACAATCTTATAGCTCAAGTCTTCCTCCCTGTCTTACCTGTTGTCAATCTATTGTCCACAGTACTGCTATCATAATATATACTAAATATAAATTTTATCATATAACCTTTTCTTATAAACCAGGGGTCCCCAAACTGTGGCCCGCAGGCCGCATGCAGCTCCCTGAGGCCATTTATCCGGCCCCCACCGCACTTCCGGAAGGGGCACCTCTTTTATTGGTGGTCGGTGAGAGGAGCATAGTTCCCATTGAAATACTGGTCAGTTGGTTGATTTAAATTTACTTGTTCTTTATTTTAAATATTGTATTTGTTCTCATTTTGTTTTTTTACTTTAAAATAAGATATGTGCAGTGTGCATAGGGATTTGTTCATAGTTTTTTTTATAGTCTGGCCCTCAAACGGTCTGAGGGACAGTGAACTGGCCCCCTGTGTAAAAAGTTTGGGGACCCCTGTTATAAACTTTTGAGTCATTCCGCATTGCCTTAAAATAAAATTTAAACTCCTTAACATGGCACCATCTGTACTTGGGGAAAATGAGGCTTGTAAGATACCCAGTCTCCTACATCTTCTTTCTCCTTCATCAACTTAGAACTATTCATGGTCTCCCGAGTGAGTATCCCCTTACACTTCCACGTTCCACTTCTCTTCTCTGTATGCATGATCTCTTGTTCACCTGACTAAATCCAATCTGACCTCAAAGTCTAAATTCAGAGATTGACACTGTGACGTTTTCTGGCCTAAGCTAGTATGTAACACTTCTCATGTTATATTTTGTTCTTCTCTTAAAGAATGTTCATTATAAAATTCAGCAATGTAATTTGTAAAAAATGAATTCAAACACTATAAAATAATGAAAAACCTTCCACTGAATCTAAGCCCAAGTTTTTCTGTCCTTTCTCAGATCAACCACTCTCCTGTATTCTAATATGTCTTCAAAAATATTTTTGCATATGTAAATATATAAATATATTTACTCTTTTTTACCTAAATTGGAACATAATATGCACATTATTTTATGTCTTGCTGTTACAAATACAGGGGGTCTTCTGGTTACAACACAGTTTCATTCCTACAACAGTAACATAATCCGAATTTTGGTGTAAGTCAAAACACACCCTAGCCTAAATCACTTACCTATCCTAACACAATTGTAAAGTCATAATCTAGAACATAAAAACACTACTAATACCAGAAAAAGGGAAAGGACATAAATATACTGTACTGTATGCTGTACTGTAGTAACAGAAAAAAATAACAAAAAATGAGTTTAGAAAAAGGTACGGTGCTAATGGCATAAGCTGAAACATTCATGTCTCAATTTTTTTAAGTTTTATAGGAGTGAATGTTGTAAACTCGAAACATCATATGTCAAGACTGTCGTAACCTGAGGATCCCCTGTAATACTACATAAACGTTATTATACACATGTTTTGGGGTATGTATCAGTTTTTCTATAGGATAAGATCCTAGAATGGAAATGCTGGCTCAGAGGGAATGTATCTTTTTAATTTTAATAGATATTGAACGTACCCATTTTCAGCTTTGATGGAATAATTTTCATCAGACAAACTCCATACAAACTAAAAAAGTTGTATGAAATAAAACAAAAATATATTGGAAGGGATTAAAGAATTATAAAACCTGAGATAATTTGTTTTACCAGAATTCCAGAAAGAATGAAAGCCCTGAGCATTGTCTCTGTTCTCCTCAAGGCACTTTCTAATTAAAAAATAGCACAGGGATGCCTAGAAGTTGAGGAAAAAATTTCTGCTGAAAAGTTGAGTAGGTCTTTCAGCAGCTTAAAAGGGCTGTGGAGACTAATGTCAAAATTCAGGGTAAACCAAAGTGGAGTGGACCTGGCTAATGCTCCAGGTTTTCAGCTGGTCTCTTGATGGGCTATACCTTAAGAATAAAGGCAAACTGGAATAGTCCAGTCCTTGCAAATACTTACATCTAACTGGGAATCATATTAATCCTGGACTGAACTGAAGAAATCTGATCCTGCTCTTACTGCCTAGTTCTCTCTTGAGAAAGATAAGGTTGTTCAAACCTCAAATTATCTCTAAAATGTTTCACATAGAATTTTCAGCAATCAAAAATTACCAAGCATATCAGGTGTGAAACTGAAAGAAAAACACAATAGAAACAGTCTCAGAAGATATTCATATAATCCAGTTATCCTGTTTAGACTTTAAAATGGCCATGGCATTGGATGAGACTATGAACTACTTCTAAGGGGGATTTGGAGTTTATATAAAAGAATCTAACAGTATCCTAGAAGTTAAAAACACAATACCTGAAATTAAAAATGCAACACATGAGTTTACCACTAGATTTGATACAGTTGTGTAGATAAAGAACTGGAAGATAGGGTAATATAAAATATGAAGACTGAAGCACAGAGAATGCAGGATGTAAATTAGAGAAAAGATTATAAAAGATGTAAAGGAGAGAAGTTTATCATACATATAATTAGAGGTGGAGGAGTGGAGGAGAGAGAGGAAAGAATGGAAGCTGTGTTGAAAGAAACTTGACTGTAGACCCAATCTGCTTATTTTTGATGATTTTTACAAGTATCTTCTCAGAAGGGTAAACATTTCTCCAAAGGAGATAGATGAACATTGATGGATAATTGACATTTTGAATAGGAAACTTTTTCCAATGGTTATAAGAAATTATCAAAGGAATCTGAGTGTCTTTTTCTCTGATTTCTTCATAGTCTAATCCAGGGGTCCCCAAACTTTTTACACAGGGGGCCAGTTCACTGTCCCTCAGACCGCTGGAGGGCCGGACTATAAAAAAAACTATGAACAAATCCCTATGCACACTGCACATATCTTATTTTAAAGTAAAAAAAAACAAAACGGGAACAAATACAATATTTAAAATAAAGAACAAGTAAATTTAAATCAACCAACTGACCAGTATTTCAATGGGAACTATGCTCCTCTCACTGACCACCAATGAAAGAGGTGCCCCTTCCAGAAGTGCGGCGGGGGTGGGATAAATGGCCTCAGGGGGCCGCATGTGGCCCGTGGGCTGTAGTTTGGGGACCCCTGGTCTAATCTGTGTGTCAATGACCTCTTCTTCATAAAGTGAGTGCTGAATAAGTTTTTACCCAATTAGCAATTTGTTTCTCATCTCTTTCACAACAGTTATCGGACACAACCCAGATTTTAATTCGGAATACCCGTTTTTGGCCCTCTTCTTTTTTTCCTTTCATTTTTACTTAGGAGACTCAATCAATTGCCTGATGTACCAAGAGAACAATGATGCCAATATAAAAGCAAGTCAATCATCAGTCAAACATGGTCTTCTTTCTGCAGTTAGAGAGTATTTTTTTAACTTTTTATCTTGAGTTCTATCTTCTGCATTATTGCCTATGACAGATCACATTTTAAGGAATGCCTGTATCTCCTTCTTTATGAATAATGGTATTAATCTCATTAAGTGAGATAACAGATCAACCACATAGTCATTTTTCAATTTGTTGACACAATTCTCCTTAATGGTCAAGGATTCTAAAAGAAGAAGGGTAGAAAACAGACAACCCGTGGGCTTGTTTTGTTAGGGGTAGGAGAGAAAGAGGTTAGGTACAGGGGCCCATTTTGTTCAACTACCTCAACTCTGCTGAGCCAACTCTCATGTACCCATTATGTAATATGGATCAACATGACTTTTTAATATAGTAAGTCAATTTAGCTAATGTAGTAACCTTTTAATATATTATATAAAAGAGTTAACATTTTTAGTTAAGAGAATTTTTGCATATTAAAATGATTTCCATGCAGAAATGAATATTTAATTGTGATAATTACAGAGGTTGGTGGAAAGTGATACCTTTAGGCAAGAAAATTTTCCATAGTTCATTCCGACCCTATGGTCTCAGATACAAGTTACCTCTGTACCCAGGAGCCCAGGTCTAAATACTGACTCTACTGTTTACCTGAAACTTGAACCTAGTTTCCCATGTATTGAATATAAAATGGAAGTGATAACAATGAAATGATATGTAAGATGCTTAGCTAAGTATCTGGCACATTCTAAGTGTTCAATAAATGTTAGCGATGTTTACTCTTATGAATAAAATTTGCCATTACTGAAGAATAATTATGAAACTTTTCAGCTTTATAAAATATGTAGAAAACTGGTAGACACTATATTGGAATAATATTTAAGATCTCGAGAAATTGTTAACTGGTATGTATCAAAATGTAAGATAGCAGTCCTACCAGAAAAATGGCAAAGGCTATGGAAAACCACTATACAGAAAAGAACATCTCAAAACCTAAAAAGGATATGAGGAGATTCTCAAACTGATTCAATAATCAGAGAAATACAAATTAAAGCAACAGTGAGATGTTACTTATGTAATGTGTACTAGTTTGGCACAAATGAGAATGCTGGACAAGCCAATTGTATACAGGTGGGGACATTTAGAATATCTAAGAATGTAGATTGGTACTACCATTGTGGAAGGCAGTATTGCGATACCTAGATTAAATATCTATATCCTCCTTGAAGGAGTAATTCTATCAGTCCATAAGAGGCCATTAGTGAGAATATAGCCTTTGCAGGATTGTTTTTGATGGTGTTAAGTTTGTTGGAGGCAATATGATGTCTATTCCTGGGAGATCCAATAGTTAAAATATAATAAGTACCCATTATGAAGGACAAGTCTGCAGTTAGAAAAATATATTCAATGTGCATATATAACAGCAAAGTGCTGAATAAATAAAATCAACATTGAAACAAATTAAAAACATAAGCATGCCTGACCTGTGGTGGCGCAGTGGATAAAGCGTCAACCTGGAAATGCTGAGGTCGCCGGTTCGCAACCCTGGGCTTGCCTGGTCAAGGCACATATGGGAGTTGATGCTTCCAGCTCCTCCCCCCTTCTCTCTTTCTGTCTCTCTCTCCCTCTCTGTCTCTCTCTCTCCCTCTCTGTCTCTCTCTCTCTCCCTCTCTCTCCTCTCTAAAAATGAATAAATAAAATAAAAATTAAAAAAAAAACATAAGCACACACAAAATAATAATACATCTGTAAGGGCATAGATAGAAGATTCACATTAAATACTTTTAAATGTTTACCTATACAAGGAAAAAATGGGAATAAAGAATAGAGATAAATGGCACCTTTTTAAAAAATAACATAAAAATACCTGCCTGTTGCTGAGAATTTGAGAATTAAAAAGTATACAAAAGTAAATTAAAAATCGTAATTCTTTTGCCCTGTGATGCACACTGCTAACATTTTGCTGCATTCTGTAATGGATTATTTCCTGAGAGTTTCTTGTTCTTCAAGTTCACAGAGTTAAACCCTTTACATATTTTATTTACATAATTAGGTTTAACTATACATACAGTTCATCTCTTTTTCCCTAACATTATGCCATGTTTATTTTTCCACATAACTAAATCTACTTTGAAAATGTATTAAGGGCTATGTAGATTCCATCATATTCACATTCTACATATGAACATATCATGACAAATTTAACAAATTATTTCTTGTTGGAAACATTTGTTATTTCCAAATTACTTTAAGTAATGTTATTTATTTTTAAATTGTTATAAATAATGATGTGATTATATGATTATCATCTTTCCTAATAAATCTTTATATATATTTCTGATTATCATTTCCTTTAGATAAATTCCTAGGAATGTAATTTCTTGGTAAAAAAATACTACAACTTTAAAGCTTGTACATTTATTAGTTTAAATTAACTGTGGAATAATTTAAGCCACTGCTCCATATATATATATGGCCATTGCTTCTTAAACTGCTGCAGGTTTCTAACATTATCTGATATATGAACAATGGATTCTATTTATCATTTCTGTTTTTTCCTCCTTGGATTATTTTCTCATTGTTAAAAAAAAGATGAATTTTAATTTAAAAGTTGCATCAAATTTTAAGTTTAGAACTGTTTCGTTAAATGTTTAAGAGCATTTCTTTTTTTTTTCTTTTTTCTTTTTTTTTTTTTTTTTGTATTTTTCTGAAGCTGGAAACGGGGAGAGACAGTCAGACAGACTCCCGCAAGCGCCAGACCAGGATCCACCCGGCACGCCCACTAGGGGGTGATGCTCTGCCCACCAGGGGGCGATGCTCTGCCCCTCCGGGGCGTCGCTCTGCCGCGACCAGAGCCACTCTAGCGCCTGGGGCAGAGGCCAAGGAGCCATCCCCAGTGCCCGGGCCATCTTTGCTCCAATGAAGCCTTGGCTGCGGGAGGGGAAGAGAGAGACAGAGAGGAAGGAGGAGGGGGGGTGGAGAAGCAAATGGGCGCTTCTCCTGTGTGCCCTGGCCGGGAATCGAACCCGGGTCCCCCACACGCCAGGCCGACGCTCTACCACTGAGCCAACCGGCCAGGGCCTAAGAGCATTTCTATTTTTGTGATATTTTACAATTTTGTAACAGTTCATACTCTCAAATAGTTCTTCAAATTTTGCTGCAGAAACAACCTCTGAGTCTTTGCCTCCTCCCATTAAATCATCAGGTTTCCATCTTTTTTATTTTATTTTATTTATTCATTTTAGAAAGGAGAGAGAGAGGGAGAGAGAGACAGAGAGAGAGAGAAGGGGGGAGGAGCAGGAAGCATCAACTCCCATATGTGCCTTGACCAGCCAAGCCCAGGGTTTTGAACCGGCGACCTCAGCATTTCCAGGTCAACGCTTTATCCACTGTGCCACCACAGGTCAGGCCAGATTTCCATCTCTTAAAACTGATTATTTTGATTTTACCTACACATCTCTAAATTACATTTGTATTAGTACTTCCTGATTTCCCCTAATTTCACCTACTTACTGACTTCCCACCCAGAATATGCAGATTGAGCTGTCTGTCCTCCCTTTGCCTCCATCACATACGTGTACTTTTCCCTCCTTCCATCTTCCCATTTGATTATATTGCAATTCTAGTTGGGCTACATACCAATAGTCAGTGTTTACATACCATAATTTTGAAAACCCAATTCACAGATGAATTAGGTAATAAAGTCTGGTAATAAACCTTTTCTGTACAACTTTTTATGTTTTCTCTTAAACTAATAATTGTCTTATTTTTTTCATTTATTTAGTACTCTGTGTACTTATCTCTAATTCAGTGCTATATCCATTGCCAGTTTCTAAACTCTTATCCAGATGTTCAGATATATTAAGTACTTTGTCAGTTTCCAAGCCCCACACACACACACCCAGAAACCTTTTCCAGAACCTTCTGACAGGTGTAATCTGGAAGAGGAAGGAGTTGTTCTGCTGTGTCAGTTACGTTGGTTCTCTGCATTCTCCACTGTGGCCTAGGACTCTGCACCTGTTCTGATAAATTGGTCGATTCGACCTCTTTCTTTCTTTCTTTCTTTCTTTCTTTCTTTCTTTCTTTCTTTCTTTCTTTCTTTCTTTCTTTCTTTCTTTCTTTCTTTCTTTCTTTCTTTCTTTCTTTCTCTTTCTTCTTTCTTTCTTTCTTTCTTTCTTTCTTTCTTTCTTTCTTTCTTTCTTTCTTTCTTTCTTCTGTTCTCTATATTTGTAAGTTTATACCTTTTTATGACATCGTTTCCAGTAAAATTTTAGGAAGGACTGAGAGTAGATCCATGAATTCAGTCTACCATCTTTACCAGCAGCAGCTACTCTTTAAGCAAGAGATTTCCTATGATCCTCTAAGTAAATCTGCTAGATGGAAAAATGAAGCCATATTATATAAAATATTATGAATATGTAGATTTAGTTGCTTTTCCAGTTCTGTTCACCTTGAATTGAGGAATCTGACTTCTAACCTGAGTCCATTGTAAGCAGATGGGTAGTGACTGCTTATGGAGTATACCACTTTGCTGGGTGCTATAAGAGCTAAACAAGACGAGTGTAAGATTTCAAGCTTAAATTTGTTTGAAGCTCTGTTCTATATGAGTTCATTTGTCTTCCTTATGGTTTGGCAAATGCACAATTTGCAATCCCAGCTACCTATTACTTAAACAAAAAGCAAAAGAGAAAGCAAACTTTACCAAAGTTGATTTGATGTGGTAGGTGAGAAATACAGATTTTAAGCCTTGTTTTCTATAATTCCAACTTTATGGAAAGGAACATACTTAATTGACTGAGAGTTAAAAGGAGGGAGAACATCTTTGTTGGATATTTTGAATTTTTAACATAACTCAGTTGAAAGATTATATAAAACTTTATAGTTGAGCTGTCCAATAACTATTATAAATATAAATTACAAGTTATATTAAAATGTACTCTAAGAAAAGCAAAAAATATGTGCCATAGAACTTCAAAGAAAAAAAAATACATGTTGTTGAGAGAATGCTGAGTAATTTTAGAGATAAATTGACAGCCATACTTCACTTAAAAGACGGATAGGATTTTTAACTGGCTGGATTGTTTGCAATGTATTTTGAGAACTGGCAGAGGGAGCTGAGAAAAGAGGTTTAAGCCAAATAGTGAAAGACTTTGACTACTGAAGAGAGGATTTAATTAACTAAATAATAAAGAAAATTGGAAGGTTTTAGAGAGAGGGAATAAAATTCATAAAAGTATACTTTAAGGAATTTGTGCTGCAGTGGTGTCCACTGATTGTTGTCATCAAAGCAGGGGAGAGGGGATAGTTAATGGCTGTTGCAATATATGATTTTGAACATGTCCCTCACATTTTCCAGAATGTGTTGTAGATGAACTCTTAATTGCCAGTGTCATGTGGTACTACTTGAATAAAATGATAAATATTTATAAGCACTTCTTATGTGCCCAGTTCTATGGTAATTGGTATAAGGCATATAAAATAAGCCAAAGATTTGGAATTTTTCATAGAATGGAAAGAATAGCAAGTGGGGGGAAGGTGCAAGATGGCCACATGACCTGGAGTAGCTCAAGATGGTGGAAAGGTTAGCACTTAACTGGTGTAAGGATTGGGTGAAATTTACATGGGTTATTACAGCAAAATGAATCAATATGAATGAAGATCTTTTGGCTAGAAGACACGCAGGGATAATGAGGAACTTGGTTTAAGTGAAACTAAGAGCTGGTGTTAGTAGATTAATAAGAAACACATAAGGTGGGGATTTAGAACCTGATCATTATGAGCCTCTAGAGATGGGCCAGGCTATTTGGGGTAAGAAATAAGATATAGTATGTTTACCAGTAGAGATTTATATTATTAAAATAAATCTCAGAAAATTTAGTCTGGCATCAGTATTTATGGGTTTGGGAGTAGAAGAAATTGGAAATGAAAAAGATGCTGTTATAGGAAATAGGTGTGAGGGCTTAGAGTATGAAGTCGCTGAGAGTAGGAATGAAGAAGACAACTAAAAGAAAGATTTTGATGGAAGAATGAAAAAGAAATTAACACCAAATTTCTAGAAGCTGGAAACGGAAGAATCAAAAATTAGTCAACACATAATAACCAGGCAGATTAGAAGCACATATTTTTGTAGAGGAGAACAGGATGAGAATGTCAAAATGAGCTTGTTTTAAACATACTGAGTTTTAAATAATGTAAGCCAAAGGCATATGTGGTTGCTTTAAATTTTTTTATTTTTTTTTTAAGTGAGAGGAGAGGAGATAATAAATCATACTCCCACATGTGCCCCCAGTGGGATCCACCCAGCAACCCTATCCAGCTGATACATGAATCAGCCAAGCTATTTTTAGCAACTGAGGCTGACCTGCCTGGACTAACCAAGCTATCCTAAGAGCCTGGGGCCCATTCTCAAACCAATGGAGCCACTGGCTATGGAAGAGGAAGAGGGGCGAGGAGAGAAGTAGATGGTTGCTTCTCCTTTGTGCCCTGGCTGGGGATCAAACCCAGGATGTCCATATACTGGGCTGATGCTCTATACACTAAGCCACCAGCTAGGGCCAAGGCATATGTTTTTAAACTATGAGAATGAAGCACTATTGAGATGTTCAGGCTACATATTAAGGTTTATTATTTATCATCATTCTGTAGAACGGGTCGGGAATCTTTTTGGCTGAAAGAGCCATGAATGCCACGTATTTTAAAATGTAATTCTGTGAGAGCCATACAACGACCCGTGTACATTATGCATTATCCAATAAAAATCTGGTGTTGTCCCGGAGGACAGCTGTGATTGGCTCCAGCCACCCGCAACCATGAACATGAGTGGTAGGAAATGAAAGGATTGTAATACATGAGAATGTTTTATATTTTTAACGTTATTTTTTTTTTTATTAAAGATTTGTCTGCAAGCTAGATGCAGCCATCAAGAGCCACATCTGGCTCACAAGCCATAGGTTCCCAACCCCTGCTGTAGTGTCAAGACAGGACTTTAAATTATGCTTTTGTTTAGCTCTAAGTTATGTAATCTTTCAAAGCCAATCTAGTTCACCCTTCTGGAAAGGGGAAGAATAAAATTAGTAGCTATTTTATTATTTATTATGTGCTGGATAGTACATTAGACTTTCCTGTGAGGTAGATCCTGCATCATTTCCATTTTGCAGATCAGCAATCTGAGGTTCAGAGAGCTGTGTGGCCTAAGAGCACACAGCAGGACAGAGCTAGGATTTAAACCAATGACTGTCTACCTCCAAAACTACTGCTTCTAATCAATTATGCAATGTTGCTTTCACTGTGCCTCACTACATATGTTCCTTACCTATTTTTAAAATTAAGCTGTGTATTTGCAAAGTGCGTACTAAGTGCCATATTCTGCTCTAAGTGCTTTTTATGCATTATTTTACTTAATCATTTAACAAACCTGTGAGGTTGCTATAATTAATGTTTATATTTTATAGACGATGAATCACTTGAAGGGTAAGTTACTTTTCCATAGTCACATAGCTAGGAAGTAGCAAACTGGAATTTATTCTTTAAACTTACCTGATTTCAGAGTCTGTATGCTTTTTTATTATTAAAAGCCGTTTTAAGGATCATTTTCTTAACTTTAAGGCATAAAGCACATAGTCTTTAATTAACAGTGATAGTGTTAATATTAGTAACAGCAGAATGGCATAAAAGTGATGCTAGAAGCCCTGGAGTGCATGAACTATCTGATGGAACAAATTCAGAGAGAACATTTTAGAGAGAGAATTTTGAAGGATATTTATAATGTAGGAGCAGTGGGAGGGAAAGGAGTCAGAGAAGCATAACAATAGCATAGAAAATGTAGTATCATGGAAGCCTGAAGAAAGTAATCACAAAGACCTGAGACATCGGTGCTATCACATGTCATATAAAATTTGAAAAGGATAAGATCATTGGACTCTCCCAACAAACTGCTACTCAGGCTGAAATATCAGTAGATGGAACCAACATTTATCCAGTTTCCCATTGCAGAAAGTTGAGAATTTGTCTTCCTATTTTTTTATTTTATTTTATTTTTTTAACTTTTCTCACTCTATTCAATTAATCATTATTTCAACCTAAAAATCTCTCTCAAAATATCTTCCCTTTCCTCTCCATCCTCACTGCTACCTCCCCAGTTCAGGAAATCTGTACCTCCTGCATGGATTCCTCCAACAACTTCTCGGTTCTTTCTGCTTCTTGACCTAGTCCCTCACCAGCCCATTCTCCATTGTACAGACAGACTGTTTCCAAAAGTAAAGACAAGCAGGTCAGTTTTCTGCATAAAAACCTATATATAGGTTCTCATTGACCTTAGGATAATGACTTACCATGGCATGGAGCCCCATAGACTTGTCCTTTTTCTAGTTTTGTTTTGTTTTGTTTTTTTGCCTCATCTCACTATTACCCTTTTAGTTATGTTCCAGCTATGCCAAATTTATTTCCATCTCTAGTATCCATTGTGTGCTTTGGGACTTAGCATATACTGTTCTTTCTGGAACAGTTTTTCTTTTTTCTTCTCTCTCTTTCCCTCTCTCTCTGCCTCTCTCTCCTTCTATCCTTTCCTGATTCCTCACCTTTCAGATCTCAGTTTGAGTTTTAGTAACTTTGAGAAGCCTTTGGTTCCTTCCACAGTATCTCATGCATCCCTCAAAGCCATCACTACGCTTACTATAATTGCTTGTTCCACTTTCTGTTTTGCACATAATTTATGTCTCCTCCCATTGTTATCCCCAGACATAAAACAATGCCAAACCTATAGTAGATATCCAATAAATATATCTTGAAACAGTACTATGAATGAATATATGCAGCCTGAAATTATTTTGTATGTCAAGCATATCATTTATAAAATGAAATTGTGGGAGTTTTATACACCTCATAGTTTTCTCCAGGGTGGGGGGCAGGATGAGGGTGAAATGCAGTCTCATTAGCCTTTTTTTCAATTTTAAAATGACTAACAGGTAATTGAGACTGGTTTAAAAGAAGAAAAATCTTGATTTAATTAGAAATTCTCACAGTTTTGATTGTTAAAATGTTTTAAAGGGGTAAAAAATTAAACATGGAATTTATGATGCTTTTAACTTTTTCAGTTCAATAGTCAGTAGCATTCAAGTGGAGTTATTATGACTAGGAATATTTGTCTATATAAATAAGTCTGTGAGAAAAATAAGAATCACATAAGTTGTTTCCTTTTCATTTACTAGGAATTTACTTTTTACATGCTCAGACTCCCAGACATCTTATAAGCCATGAAATGACCCAAATCTTTGATATCTGTTCAAAATGCTTTTTTAAAAAGCTTATCTCAGCAGTCGTTACATGGAAAACCAATGTTCCTATTATCTGCTCCCATAAGAACCAACTGCCATAATTGTGCCTTGTTGATTCTCTACTTCATGACCTAACACGGTGAAAATGTACAGTAGCTACTTGCCTCTTGTGAGCTCAGAAGTTTTCTTTTCCTCACCTTTCTTGCTTTTTAGCTTTACAGTGTCATTCATATTACTACTGACCCTTGGAAAAAGCAGTAGAATTCTTGTAGATTCATGCTCTCAGTCCCTTAAGGCACAGTCAGTAACTGAAATGTGATGGATTCAGAATGGTAGCACAATCACAAAAGTAGCCAAATAACTAAATGCCTACATGTGCAGGTAGAACTGAGACTTAGGCCACAGTCCCAGCACTGGCAGTAACAGAGAACATCCGTGGACTCGGTCTTCCTCTGGGCACTCAGGATTTTGGCTTAGGGAGGCTATAAGCAGGGGAAGCTGTGAAGTTCAGAATGAAGGTGGATCAACGGCATAAAGCCTGGACCGGGAGCGGAAGGATTGAGAAGCATCTGGTGAGCATGCTCCCCAGCACTAACTCCAGCTCTGTGCCGGCCAGCTACGGGGTTCCTTTATTGTCAGGGTCAGGGTCATTTCAATAATATAGCTTACAGTTAATACAAATCACAAGGGGTTTTGTTTCTTTACTTGCTTGTTTGTGTTTTTAATTTCAGGTTTAATTAGATGGCATTATAATTTCAGATTTAATTAGATTCCAACCTTTCTTGGAGTTAGACTTCCCTAAAGCTTGTGTGCAGCTCTGCAACTTCATAAGTTCTCACTGCCCTTGAAACTTTGCTACTAATAATAACCTTAAGCATGAAAACTTTCATTCTCAAGTCTAAGGAAAGGCTTTAGATTGCTTTTTAATCTCTGAAAAAAAGCTGTAAACACAACATTTTTTCCCTTTCATATATAGGTCAGAGGGCAGGGGGGAAGCACAATTGGGCTGAAAATATTCTCATTTACTACATCAAGACTTAGTACATGTCCTTCTCAGCCTCCCTTTCAATCGAAAGCTAGTCTAGTCCTCAAATTTATAGATTCTTTAAGTTTTCTCCTACATAAAAATGTCGGTTGCTTACACCTTTTGTAAGGGTTTTGGGATTATTAAAAATCCATTGCTTTATAATAACATTTTTCAAATGGCTTTAAATATTTGGTTTAAGCAGAAATATAAAGTTATATTCCTATAGCTTGCAGTCTATTTTGGAATAAAGTTTCTTACATGGATATTTTTAGGACCAAATAATATGTTAATTGAGAATTGTTGCTATCTAATTTTAAGTTAACTGTTTTTTCTTATTTTCATTTTCAGCTTTCTAAGAAATATGGAGTCCATGTTTGTGGAGAAGGTGGAGAGTATGAAACATTCACTTTGGATTGCCCTCTATTTAAGAAGAAAATAATTGTGTAAGATATCATATCATCATTTTCTTCCCTTTCCTTAAATTTAAGTGGTGGAAGCAACTTAACATTAAGCTCGAGGCAACTTTTGTTGGGAGAAATAGAACATGTCCTCTAAGTTCACAAACACTCAATTTGTTTAATACCAGTGAAGTCGTCTGAATACCTAAATCAATACCTGACAAGACGAGGCCTTCATAGAAAGCTGTAAACTTTTTAGACATCGCACTTTCGTTTACTTGCTGATTATGGCCTGCAGTAAAACTGGTACCTACACACTGACACTTTTATCCTTTCATGAAGTGTGAATTGCCTGTATTATTTATCTTTCATTACAGCTACATTTGATAAACTGCCACATCAGTAGCCTGTGGGTTCCATTAACTTCATCCTCTTTTTCCTTTTCCTTGACTATAACAACATAGCATGGTAACACTAAACATTTCTCTTCAATTATTTGGGGTGATTTTTACAAATAAACTTTGTTTTTAAGTGAATTCAGTTTATGGTTAGTAGTGTGATTTCTTTGCCATAAATTGTTAAAATTAGTGTAATGAAAACCAGGAATGATCTCCAGTTTTGTTACAGCATTATCCATACTCTAATTTATGTTGCTCTTCTATATGCTAAAAGAGCACTTTATGCGCTTTTCCTGAGCTCCTCTGCTTCTTGGAAAAGACTGTCAGGATTATACTTGATTTCAGAAACCTCATCTGATGAAAGACTGAAATTCTATACTGAACACAGCTGCAATATTTTCAACACTAAGAGGCGACTTCTTTGTACATAATAATAATGAGGGAAGGAGTGATCCAAAAAAAGTTAAGATAACTTTTGGTGAATTTTCTAAAGATACATTTATCTTATAAAACATGATAATATCTGGTGAACCAGCCATTTTTATTAATGTTGCAATATTCACTTACTCTTGCTGCTTTCATATTCTCCAACCTTTTTTCCCATTAATAATCATCAACATAACAATAATTTATTTGGCAAATATTTAGCAAGTACCTATTATTCCAGAGTTTTCTTCTAGGCACCATTGATATTCAAACAGGTCCTGCCTCCAAAGAGTGGGAGGAAGGCACATCTCTATATATTACGATACAAGATAGTAATGGGTAACACTCATAAGAATAAGTTTGTAAAGGGAAGATATTTTCAGACTATGATGATCACAAAACAATTTTTTTTTTTCTTTTTTCATTTTTCTAAAGCTGGAAACAGGGAGAGACAGTCAGACAGACTCCCGCATGCGCCCGACCGGGATCCACCCGGCACGCCCACCAGGGGCGACGCTCTGCCCACCAGGGGGCGATGCTCTGCCCATCCTGGGCGTCGCCATATTGCGACCAGAGCCACTCTAGCGCCTGAGGCAGAGGCCACAGAGCCATCCCCAGCACCCGGGCCATCTTTGCTCCAATGGAGCCTTGGCTGCGGGAGGGGAAGAGAGAGACAGAGAGGAAAGCGCGGCGGAGGGGTGGAGAAGCAAATGGGCGCTTCTCCTGTGTGCCCTGGCCGGGAATCGAACCCGGGTCCTCCGCACGCTAGGCCGACGCTCTACCGCTGAGCCAACCGGCCAGGGCCACAAAACAATTTTTGAATGAACTGTGCATTAGGTATTATTTCTATGTAATACTATTTATTTAAGTAAAGCATTGCATGCTAGGGTGAAATTATAGTATGATTGGAATCTTGCAATATACTTACATATTAATATGGGTCTAACCAAATTAGGGGAAAAAACAAAATAGGAGAAAAAATGCCAGAGTACTGCTTTTCCTACTAACTTGACTAATTAAGGTCCCAGAGCACCCAGAAAACTGTGTGGTCAGCCTAAGTTTATAAGACATGTGCTTCTTTACACGACATTACCAGAAGACTCATTTATCTTTAGACCTGAAAAATGAATCTTTTTTCACCTCCTCCTTTGTAGACAAGGTAACATAACTAACAATGACATGAGGGGAATTAGACATGCTATTAGAGGGAGATGGCAGGGGAGGCGTATTAGAACTCTCTAGTGCCCCCATGAGCTGTTCAAGTCACCTGAATGATCAGTGACTCAAGTAATTTATGTGGGTGAGACTCTGCAAGATGCCACCCTGATCTGTAGGAGTCCTTGCTGTAAGAATGGTCAGGCAAGTCAACAGTAAGTGCTAGCGTACAACTGTGGACCCTTTTTTTTTTTTTTTTGTATTTTTCTGAAGCTGGAAACGGGGAGGCAGTCAGAGAGACTCCCTCATGCGCCCAACTGGGATCCACCCGGCACGCCCACCAGGGGGCGATGCTCTGCCCATCTGGGGCATCACTCTGTCGTGACCAGAGCCACTCTAGTGCCTGGGGCAGAGGCCAAGGAGCCATCCCCAGCACCCGGGCCATCTTTTGCTCCAATGGAGCCTTGGCTGCGGGAGGGGAAGAGAGAGACAGAAAGGAAGGAGAAGGGGAGGGGTGGAGAACAGATGGGTGCCTCTCCTGTGTGCCCTGGCCGGGAATCGAACCCAGGACTTCCGCACACCAGGCCAACGCTCTAAAACTGTGTACCTTAAGAACACAAGAACTCAAGCACTGTCTTCATTCCTACTCATTTGTCAGTAAATCACTATTTCTAATGCTTAAGCATCTATATTTTCTTCACAGGCTCTGCCACACCTTGGCTTTCTTTCTTGATTCCTTTTGCGTAGATAGCCTTCCCAATGTCTCCCCACTTTGCTAAAACCTTGTGTTCGAAGGCTCTGGCTGCCACTGCCTCAGTGCTTGCTCTCTTACCTGAGCTCTCACATACACCTTCGGCACTAACAAATGTTTGTCGAGTGTTGTTGGATTAACTTGTCATTTCTTGTTGTTTATCTTTATATATACTGTTTTACTTATTTGTATGCATTTCTTTTTTAGGATATAACTAGAGGTTTAGGTTGAGACATAACCTAGTTTAAAAATAAAAAGAATGCCATCTACTATATACAAAACCTTTGCTTCTCTTTAAAATAGAAATGTCTTTATATACCAACTGATATATATGTGATGATGTGAGTGAATATGCATTGCACATTCTAAAACTGTATGGAAATGAAAGTTATTTTATTTAGAGATAATTATCCATATGATACAATAAAAAGATTTAAGGTTAATCCCTGTAACTAAATATTTGTTAACAGTTGACCATTAATAATTCTGGATCCTGTAACTCAGAATTCAATTTTGGGACAATCTGACAAATTGTCCTGTTATAGTTGATGTAATATAATTAGCATACAATTAATTGATTATTGGGAATCTCATATTAAATCTGATTCTTTTTTTTTTTACAAAAAGGGGAAGATGACCTATTAGAAAATAAAAATGCTTTAACATTCAAAAATGATTTGATTATAATTAGGGATTATTTTATAACACAGATTGACTTTGTATAATGAAGAAATTTAGAGAAATCTAAATTTTTTGTGGTTGTAGCCATTTATTATGAGATATATTTTGCCCCAAAGTCCAACTAGAACAATTTGTAATTCACTTTTCATGTCAATTAATATGTGATTACTCACCTTTAGATACAAAGCTTTTTATCATAAAACAAGTTTTTTTCTGAGGAGGTTTAATGCAAAGAATTACAGCCTAGCCTTTAAGAGACATAAACAAATGTAGGTCTTCAAATAAATAACCTGCTTCCTTATTACTTCTTACTTTAAATATATATGTATAGCATATCAGAAGAACTAAAATCCTAGTGTTGTATTAATAAAAATGATACTTTTCTTCTCTGTTAATGAGCACTTAGTTTTTTTGTGGGGTTTTTTTGTTTTGTTTTGTTTTTGTATTTTTTCTGAAGTTGGAAATGGGGAGGCAGTCAGACAGACTCCCGCATGCACCCAACCGGGATCCACCCACTACGCCCACCAGGGGGCGATGCTCTGCCCATCTGGGGCATCGCTCTGTCACAACCAGAGCCATTCTAGCACCTGAGGCAGAGGCCACAGAGCCATCCTCAGCGCCCGGGCCAACTTTGCTCTAATGGAGCCTTGGCTGCAGGAGGGGAAGAGAGAGACAGAGAGGAAGGAGAAGGGGAGGGGTGGAGAAGCAGATGGGTGCTTCTCCTGTGTGCCCTGGCCGAGAATCGAACCCGGGTCTCCTGCACGTCAGGCCGACACTCTACCACTGAGCCAACCAGCCAGGGCCATGAACACTTAGTTTTAATGCCAGTATTTGATACAACCACATACTTCCCTTTCAGTTATTAATATTACTATACTACTGCTACAAAGTTGCTACATATGGGATGGATGGATGTATGAAGAAGGAAGGAGGGAAGAAAGGAAGGGAAAGAGGGAGAGAAGGAAAGGAGGGAGGACTAAATTCTATATTAAAAGACTGTATTCGTTTTTCCCACCTACTGTTTTCTACCCATTCAAGACATAACTCAGCACCAAACATAGTAATGGAGCACATAGTGGTGAGGATGCGTCAAATACTTTTCCTACTGCCTTCTCACATCTATTCTTTATCATCTGGAAATTTATTTAAATTTATGAAATATTTTTCTTGTATTTAAGTTGTTTTTATTATGGTGAAGGTTCTACATTGTGGGGCAAAAGTAGGTGTACAGATGTGAGTACACAAAACACAGCGTTTACTTTTGTATAATTATTATTATTTATTAATGTATTTCCCATATGAACAACTGTAAACCTACTTTTGCCCATCCCTGTATATGGTGTTACGGTATAAATGTGTAGTTATAAACATGTGCATGTTATACATGCATTAAACATATAGGAAAAAGTATGTGTTCGTGTGAATACAAGTCATTGAAAAACCAGTGTAGGTTTGTGATAGTTTCAATAAATAGTATATAAATGTGAAGATACTTAACAAAGTTTAACTATACATTTGTTTGTCTATTTAACAAAGGTCTGATTAATACCAGGCGATGTAATCTGTAGTGAGTTGGTAGAAAAGATGGGGAGAGGAAGGCAGGCAAAGATGAACAAAACTTGGTCCCTTTCTAGGAAAGAAGACAGTACACAAAGACTTAATTATGATAGAGTAGATGTGTTGTTAAAGAACTGCAATTATTTCACAGAAGCTCATAAAGGACAGAACTAGCACTGTCTGAGGATGCCAGGAACGGCTTCACAGAAATGACGCTGCTGGTGTCTGTGATGGTGAGTCCACAGGGAATATCTGTGTACAGCTGTCTCTTAGAGGAAAAGGTGGGAATCAAGACCATGGTTCTCCAGAGATGATAATCAATTTTGGTTTGTTTGTTTTGGAGTGAGGGGGTAGAAGCTAACCTCACCTCTCGGAAGCATAGCATCAGAGAAGAGAGGTTCTGACCTGACTCAGCTGCCCTTTGGAAGTTTTAGTTTAGAGGTCAGCCTAATGCGTTGGTGAAAGGAAACATATAGGTCAGCTCTTGGCTACAGAGAAGCCTCGGTTGTAGAAAAGATGATGGACACACGTGTTACTTGCATTAATAGGGAAAAGGGAGGAGGGTAGCCAATGGAAAACATTTTTGTTGTGGCATAATTGGTATTAATTTTCTGGGTTACTGTGAGAATATTCTAGCAGATTCTGCGCTAAGTTTCAGGAAAATCCTTGAAGCAGACAGAAACCAGAGATCCTTGAAAGTTGAGCTCCAGAAGATAGTTCATGGAAGAAAAGAGAGCAATAGTAACAGTATTTTGTTTAAAAATAAAAACTGTTCATTTGAGATCTAGCCTCTTCCAGTTGACTCTGGCTTTGTATGAGTGAAATGATGTTGATCTGTTAGAGATTATGGATTTAACAGAATCCATTAAAATCTTATTTCTTTTCACTTAGTGCTCAGAATGTTATATGTTTTCTGTGAATAACATAGTGGTTCAGAATGGGTTTCTTACATCAAGTAGGTGAGCTAGTTGTAATCAACCTTCTGTTTATAGTGAAGGTAACTGTCATGAGAAGGAAAGGCCTAAAACCCTTTCTACTGACATAGCCTTGGTTATATTAATTTTAGTTTTGGTGTACTTCATTATCAAGGATATCAAAACCAAGCTGCCTAACATAGGCATAATTAAGGCTCAGGGCCAGTTTCCAAGGCTGGGATCAGGAACAGAAGGATTGAAATTTAATGTAAGAGTGAGATCTGAGATTGTACACAGGAATTGGAATTTGAGTCTAATTGATGAGCCAAGATAAGACCAAGACAGACAACTCTGGAGTAAATGGAGAAACAGTAACACTAGGCCCAGCAAACCAAGAGCGGTCAAGCAAGAAAAGCAGGTAGGTAGTAGAATGCAAGATGTCCTTCACTTTATTTTCTCTCTCTCTTCCTGCACATTGTACCTGGAGGTAACTTTTGGTTGATGTAGCCTATGAAGTCAGGTTATACCTTTCTATTAGTATCCAGACTCTTTAATGATTCTATTTCTATTATAAGTTATTTTCCTTTTAATATCATGGAAGACCTTTTTATTTTTATTTTCCTAAACACTAACAAGATGCATATTTGATACTAAAGATTCGTGAATGACAGTTGCCTTTTTTATTACCATAAACATTTTTTCTTTATCTCTGATCTTTCAATGGGAAAGTAAACAGATTTTGCTCATGAAAATTTAGTATTTGAAGCCAGATATTTTGAGGGATTTTTTTCTATCGCCACTAAATAACTGCATTTCACAAGTTGATTCAAAAAATATCTTAAATTGGTGAGAAAGAATCAATTAAAGTAAGAATTTATTTTGCTGTATTACAGTGGTTAAAATGTTAACAGTGTGTTAATATAAACAATGAAACTACTTCCCAAAGTATTTAAGAAATATGAAGAATTCCATTTTTAAATTTCAATTGAAATGCAAAATGCTATTGCTTTTTAATAAATAACAATAAAAAATAATTAGTTTTTAGAACTTCATGCATAATCTTAGTTATTCATACGTGCTTTACAGGGTATCTTTGATAAAAGTTGAGTTAATTTACATGTATCCATATGGTGCCAGCAAGCAGCTCATACTGTTTTACCTGAATGTGTAATTACTATGTCAGGCAATCAATTTTAATAGCAATGATACTGCAGTGTGAAGAGTTCATATAGAGCTTAAAATCATCAGCAGTACTACTTTTGTGAAGGATAATTGAGATTTTGTGTGAAACAGTGAATGAATTACCTCTTGAAAATGAAAAGAATAATGAAGATAAAGCACCATTGTTTAATGCTTAGCTCACACCAAGCAAGTTTTTGAAAATGAAATTTAGTAAGAATTTTAAGTCTCAAAACTGTTCAGAGAGCTTTGAGTGAACCTGAAAGTTGAACTGTGTGTCTTCATAAAGATGAAAAGTTCTTGTACTTTTCCTTGAAAGTTGAGTATCCTTGATCCTTTTCCCAATTTGATGTTGGATTATTAAAAAATAGATGTTAAATACTAAATATTGTATACTAATGGAATAAATACAAAATAAGCTATTTTGTTGTTGTTGTTCTCTTCTTGTCCCTAGCAGGAGTGATTTGACAGATTTATGTAATAAATAAATGCATAATAAAATTTTTGTATTTCAGAGATTCATCAGAAATAGTCATACATTCAGCTGATGCATTTGCACCTGTGGCATATCTACGATTTTTAGAATTGCACTTGGAGGACAAGGCAAGTAAACTTAAGATTCACAGTGATTTCAAGAGACAGTTGAGATAAGTTCACTGGCTCTATAAATATAATATGATTACAGCAGATGACAGGGTAAAAAATGATTTTATCCTTAATGATTTTTTTTTTAGGATACTCTGGTGAATAACTAAGAATTTTGCAAATGTTAATAGTTTTAAGAGCTCTATATGCTACAAAAGATAATGTATTTCTGAAGAGTTTGTAGTTTGGTTGAAAAAGGAATCAACAGTTCAAATGCTATAGAAATGTTTACCTGAAACCTGTGTACTCTTATTGATCAGTCACCCTGTTAAATTTAATTTTCTAAATAAAATTTTTTTAAAAAGTGAATCATATATACATTATCATGGAGAAGACAATATAATATGTAACCAAATATCAAATTATCTAATAAGATGAGAAATAGGTAGTTATATGCATAAGTCTTAGAGGAAAGGTTTTAGGATGAATTGGGATTTTTATCATGCGAAGTTAAAGAGAGAAGAAAAGGTGAAATAAAAGTTTGCCAGAACTATCCAACGGAACAGAAATACAAGTAAAAGATGGAAAGTGAGACAGTGTGATAGTTTTTTTTAAATACATTGATTGTCAAGAAACAGCAGAATGTCAATTTAAAGATGTATTGAGGAATAGGTAAAGACCTGCCTTAGACCCTTGGATTAAAAGATCTCCTTGCGATGTAGAAAACTGGGAAAAGTCTTCTGCATCTTTATCATTCTGTCACCAAGTCTTGAGACGTGCCCATGATTCCATATATATATATATGATAGGGAATCTTAAGAATCAGGAGGGTTAATGAGGATTGGCAAAGGAAGGAAAAAAATGGCAACCCTAGAAATCTCAGCATGAGAGTTTCCAAAAGTGGAGAAAAGTTATTAGTGTCATTTCTCCAGAAAAAAATAGGATAAACAGAATTGAAAATTGACCACTGAATTGGGCCAGAAGATGACTATCAGTGTGACCTTTTACCAAAAAATTGGTAACCCTCAAGAGAATAAAGCTATACTATCCGAACATCCTTCAGACCTTACTTCTAGGTCTCTGATACTTTTGCTGCCATGTGCTCACTACAGAAGATCAGAATCACTGAGTTCTTGCTTAGACATGTTGGCCATTATATGTTCTGCTCTCCTCAAACACCCTTGTTTTTGGTGTTTCATTGGTGTTCAGTTCCATTTTCTCTCTTGCAAAAAAGAATGTTACTTCTTTAACATGGGATATTTACTGATACTGAATAAATATGGTGCATTTCCTTTTTGTTTTTTTCTTTTAGGTGTCCCCAGTGCCTGACAACTACAGAACACCTCATTACATACATAATTCTTAAAAAGCATATTTGACCATTGTTTACTAAGCTGTCATTTTTATATGAAAAAAGTATATAGCATTTCCTCAATTATTATGTTCAGCTTTTTTTTCATTACGTTGTTATCATCAGAAAAAGTTAATAGAATCATTGATTAATTGGGGAAATGTGAATGCCTTCTTCATTATATTTTCAAGTTATTTAGGATTCACTCTGACTTTTGTTAACACATCTTATTCATATCCTCTATATGTAACTTTTTTTTTTTTACTTTTGCTTCATATACAACCCTCACATCTGTGCCATTTTTTGCTTTTATCACACTAGTTTATTTTCCTTGTTGTCTCTTTCTTGCTCTCATCTTCTAGAGGCATTTGAAAATGAGATGAAAAGGCAATCACTTTATTTAGCCAATCAAGTTTATTCTATTGGGTGTCACCAAAGTGCTGTATCACTTCTGTTTTCAATATATTCATAGTTTCAATATTATTGGACAATCGGGAAGACTACCATTTACTCTTACTGGTTATTTTATAGCTGATATTTAAAAAGCAAATTTTCACTGTTATCTGTGCTATTTTTAGGCAATGTTTTAAAAAATAGACTTTATTTTTAGAGCAGTTATGGGTTCACAGCAAAATGGAGCAAAACATGGCAGTTCCCGTATATACTCTGCCCTGACCCAAGCATAGTCTCCCCATAATCAAGGTCCCCCACCAGAGTTGTACATTTGCTACAATAGATAAACCTACTTTGACATAGCAGAATCACCCAAAGTTTATAGTTTATTATATGATTCACTCTTGATGTTTTTTACATTGCACAGATACATAATAACATGTCTCCATCATTTTGTATTGTACAGAATATTCTCACTGCCCTAAAAATCTTCCATGCTCCACCTATTTTTTGCTTACACCCACCCCAACTTCTGGCAACCCTCACTGTCTCCATAGTTTTGCTTTTTCTAGAATGTTACATAGTAAGGATAATATAATACCATATGTTGGCATTTTATATTGGCTTCTTTTACTTAGTAATATGCATTTTTAAGGTTCTTCATTGTCTTTTCTATTAGTTTCTAAGTGCTGAATAATATTCCATTGTCGAGATATATGTATGTTTGTTTATTTACTCTTGATTGCTTCCAAGTTTCTGCAATTATGAATAAAGCTGCTATAAAATATCCGGGTGCAAGTTTTTGTGTGGACATAGTTTTTTGTTGTTGCTGTTTTGTTTGTTTGTTTTCAACTCTTTGGGGGTAAATACCTAGGAGCACAGTAGCTAGATTATATGATAAGAATGGATACTTTCACAAGAAGCCACCAACTGTCTTCCAAAGTAGCTGTACCATTTTGTGTTCCCACCAGAAACGAATGAGAGTTCTTGTTCCACATCCTCACCAGCATTTGGTGCTGTCAGTGTTTTGTTTTGCCATTTTAATAGGTGTGTAGTGGTGTCTCGTCGTTTTAAGTTGCATTTCTCTGATGACATATGATGTGGGGCATCTTTTCATATGCTTATTTTCTATATCTTCTTTGATAACATATGATGTGGGGCATCTTTTCATATGCTTATTTTCTATATCTTCTTTGATAAGATGTCTTTTTAGATCATTTACCCATTTTTTATTAAACTTTTTGTTTTCTTATTGAGTTTTTAGAATTACTCATGTATTTCAGAAAATAGTAGTTTATCAAAATAGTGTATTTTGCAAATATTTTCTCCAGTCTGCAGCTTGTCTTCTCATTTTCTTTGCAGTGTCTTTCACAAAGAAGTTTTTAATTTTAATGAAGTTCAGTTTATCAGTTATTTCTTTCATGGATCATGGCTTTGGTGTTGTATCTACAATGTCCATCGCCAAACACAAAATCATCTAAATTTTTTCCAATGTTGTCTTCTAGCCATTTAATAGTTCTGTATTTTATATTTGTGTCTGTGATTCATTTTAAGTTAATTTTTGTAAAGGGGCATAAGAGCTGTGCCTAGATTCCATTTTTAAATAATATGGATATTAAGCAGTTCTAGCATACTTTATTGAAAAGACTATCTTTCTCCATGATATTGCCCTACTTTTTTGTCAAAGGTCAATTGATGGTCCTGGCCAGTTTTCTCAGTGGATAGAGCGTCAGCCCAGTGTATGGATGTCCCCAGGTTCGATTCCCAGTCAGGGCACACAAGAGAAGCAACCATCTGCTTCTCTTCCTTTTCTTTTTCTCCTTCTCTCCCTTTCTCCTCCCACAACCAGTGGCTCCATCAAGCATCGACCCTGGACACTAAAAATAGCTGGATTGATTCAAGCATTCAAGGTGGGGTTGCCTAGTGGATCCGGTCAGGGCACATGCAGGAATCTATCTCACTATCTTCCCCTCCTCTCACATTTTAAAAAAAAAAAGGTCAACTGACATATTTGTATGGACCAATTTCAGGGGTTCTCTATTTTGTTCCATTGATACTTTCGTCTATTTTTTTCACCAGTACCACAATATCTTGATTACTGTTGCTTTGTAGTATGTATTGAAGTCAGGTAATGTCAGTGTTCTGACTTTGTTCTTCTCCTTCAATATTGTATTAACTATTATAGATTTTTTTTACCTTTCCATATAAACATTAGAATCAAACTGTTTATGTTCAGAAAGTTACTTGCTTATGTTCAGAAAGTTACTTACTGTTTATGTTCAGAGAGTTTGATTGAGATCACATTGAACCTATAGGTCAAGGTGGAAAGAACTAACATTTTTATTCTTTCTACCCATGATCATAGACTGTCTCTCCATTTATTTAGTTCTTCTTTGATTTCTGTCATCAGACTTATGCCTAGACATGTTTTCCATCTTCATTGTTATAACTTTATATGTTAAATGATGCCTCCTTCAGGACTTATATAATTTTGCAAATATATAAGTGGCATTCTTACAGTGGATCCAGAGGGAATTAGAGTTCCTTTCCCAGAAATCCCACCTCAGTGGTCTGAGTATAGCTTTGCCCAAGTCATGAGTTTTATTCCTGAGCCAACCCAGATAGTAGAGAAGGGAATTCTCTAGAGGGAAAACAAAATATAATAAACAAAAGAAAGATAAATGAGTGATAGAAGGCAAAAATGGCAGATACTCTTCTACATGTTTTATCAAATGTGATTGCAAACTCATATTAATAAGTTAGCACTCTACCTCAAATAAAATAGTGAGACCTTGAATACTACTCTGAAAATCTGTTCCCTAAATTCCTTTAGTTTTCACTCACTCTGTAACATACTTGCTATCTAGGTTGGCCTCAGTTACTTCCATGAACGGCCTTTTAGTCTTTTATCAGTCTTCATAATCCTTCATTTTTTTCCCTTGATACTATTAGCCACTGTATCTTTGAAAATTTCCCCCATAATGGTTATATGTCATTTTATCATTCTGACTTTACTTCTCTCTCAAGATTTATTTTACCTATTGCAGTGGCTTTCCTGCAACATGTATGTATGCCTTACATTCTCTTTATGGCTTCATTCTTTTTCACTATTTTCTTTTTCTGGGATTTTGTCTTTCCCCACAAGTTTATTTTCATTTCTGAACAGATTATTTTCAATTCCTTTTCTTTCTGGTCATTCTACTAATATCTACATTTTTCTTAACTCATAATCCTTATTTCTGACTATGTATAAACCTTGAACTCATTTTCCCCTCCAAGTATACTTTTTCCTTGTTTTTGTTATTTAACACAGCTGTTTTTCCCCTAGTAACTTAGTCATGGAATATTGGCATCATATCTTACAAATGTCCCTTCACTACTATGAACATTCACGTGGTAATCTAGTCCTTTATATGTTAGTTCTAATGTGTCCCTTATACCACTCCCTCTCCATGCCCATCTCTCTAGTTAAAGTCGTATCTTGAACAAACTGGAGAAAATACAGAACTTCTTTAAGGGGACTCCTTGCTTTCATTCCCCCCATATTCTATTTCAGTGCCATATTGATTTTCCTTTCCAGTTTTTGTTTCTTCATTAAAAATCTATAACAGTGCTATATTGTTTTCTAAACAAAGAAGATGCTTACCCAATGATTGAGGACTGTCTGGCATGTTTCTATAACATTCTTTTTTAGTCTTGCTCCCAGGATTTCCCTACACGTGTCCTTTTCTCTGGTAATATAAAACCATTGGATACTCTCTGACAATGTCTCTGCTTCTCTCCTCCCTTGCCTTAGCTTATTCTTTCTTCTCTGTCTTTTTTCTTCCATGTTTGACTGTTTACTTTCTGCCCATGATGCCAGATTGAACTCAAGTATTCATACACATAGCCACACCAGATGGCCTGCCCTAACACTTTGTTTCTTACGTTCTTGTGACAAGTAACCTAATCAGCTTCATGTTGTAGTTGCTTAAGGACTTATTATGTCTATGAGGTTGTAAATTTCTTGAAGACTGTTTTTTTATCTTCATACCCTCTGTTATAGCTATTAGTTCTGCCATAAGAATATTTTAACTTAAATGATTATTATTTTCATACTTCATTTTTTTCTTCCTTCAGAATTCTTGTCTTGAATTTATTGTGGTAACATTGGTTGATAAAATTATATAGGTTTCAGGTGCACAATTCTATAATACATAATCTGTATATTGTATTATATGTTCACCACCCCAAGTCAAGTCTACTTCCATCACCAATTTATAGACATGTGCTTCCATATTATGTTGCATACCATTTAATAAAAGTCATTTTCTTCTCTATTTTTCTTATGTCTTGTTAGAGATAAATGCCCCAAGCACACTGAAATGTGAAATACAACCTTTAGAGACATTTTTACTGTAAATTTAAGTTATCACTAAGATTTTTTGCTTTATATATGATGACCCTTAAACTTTCCTTCTGAATAATTAATCTAGTTAAATTTTTCCTTAAGTTAAAATCTTAAATTATTTATGTGAGTGTATCAAGTATAACAACTAAACATGGGATCCCATACAAAATAACTGAAAAATGGTTAGCTCCAGGTTAAAAATGAGGAAATATATTAAAATTTCTTTTGGGGCCTTGACTTTATTGCTCATGGCAAACTTGATGCTAAAATGTACCATACATCACTATAGTGACAGGCTTGAGAAAATGAAAAATACAAAGCTTTACATAAATCAGCCAAAAGATCATATTAAAATGCATAACCTTTACAGAAGAATCAAGACTTTTACTTTTAACTATTCAGAAGCGCTTTCGTCCTTATGTAGTAGTTGTTTTAGATCTTTCAAACAGTTTTATGGGAAATAATATTTCAAATTAATTGTTGGCAAAGCTATCACATTTATAAAGAGACAAGGTTCACAGAAATTTAGAGCCAATTTTACTAATGTACACTGTTATCACTGGGCACTTAATTTTGTTTTTTATTGAAATAATCCCATTATATATGTTATTTAATTATACAAGCTCACATTCCTAGAAGTTGTAAATTTTAAGAACACCATACTCTCATAGCCCATTTTTGGCTTTCATTAAATTTTACTTTATTTTGGAAATATCAAATATATTGAAAAATTATAACATTATACCCTCTCTGTATTTCTCTTTTTCTCTTCAATTCTACAAAAACTTATAAGCACCTATTCTGTTCAAAAAACTGTTAGGCCTATATGCAATTCATTATAAATACAGGCAAGTTACAGCATAATTATGATCATAACTTAAAATTGAAGTTATTACAGGTAATCATTATTCCCAGCATTATGATTACAGTGACAGATATCACTAGTTCAACTAATATAAACTGAAGTTATGACCATAATGTTGATTCAAAGTGAAGAGTGATGTGTAAGATATGCTCCTGTTTTTCTGAAAAATACTGGTAGAGGCAGGGAGCTTATATATTTACTTATATTTGAGTGAGGATACTAAGTGGTGAGCATACAATATCAGACTGACAGTGTTGGTTTCTTTGGGGGAAGTGAGCACAAAGGGGGAAAATACAGAGAAGTTTAATTCTTTATAAATTCTGACTTCTTAAAATGGACATATAATTTTAAATTTAAACATTTTTGATTAAGAAAATTAATTAAAGTAAGGGGACTGGTATAGTGAGTTCCAGTAATAAATATTTAAATGTTATTCTGTAACATGTTAGTAGTCTAGGTAGAAAGAGATACACTAGAGCCCTTTAGAACACAAGTTTAAAGATATATAATTATATATATATATATATGTATGTATTTGAATGGCAGATATCTTGAGTATGTTGTGCACAGGCATTTGCTCTCACCACTCTTAGCAACTTGTATAAGCTTGAAGACCCCCTCCATGGAGATATACTGCCACTGTCTTCATGCCACCTCAAAAATACATTTCTTACAGAGGAGACAAAGGAAAAAGGAAAATAAAAGATAATTTTTATTTACCAACATTTCGTTTAGCACAACTTTCCTACCCCACCCACTCTTTTTTTATCTTTGCCCTCAGACTAAAGAGAGAAAACTGGTTTGGTAAAAGGGATCAAGGCATTTAGCAGGTTTTAAAACCTAATTCCATAAAACTCAATGATATAATTTGGGAGTCAGCTGGATTTTGGCCTTAGATGACACTGATTTACTGCTGCTACAAATGAGCATTAGAGCGATTAATAAATCATGTATCAGGTTCACCTAAATACAGATACCTTCTTGACTAATTTCTGTCCCAAATGCATGGGTTTCAGTGGTAGCAACAGTGTGTACCTCTGTGTCAGTGAGTCAGGAATTAAATCTGGACAGTGAAAGAGTGTTTTTGAACCCGAAATCTTTGGTAGACTTACTGGTTTGGAGAAGAATAATAAAAATACCCAGTAAATTCATGTCCCTCTCTGCTTTCAAATCTGATTATCTTTTTTTTCTTTAATATTTACTTAGTTGTTATGCTGTCCCATGTAGAATATTGTTGTTTTATAAAAATTAAGTTTTTGAATGGTGTTTTTATCCAGTTTCATTTTGGTGATTTCTTATAAAAGAGAAGTGGTGTACTATTAATTCATTTAACATATTGAGTGTTTATATGCCTGGCACTCTATACAATGGGGATACAGTAGTGAATTGAACATCCAAAAATTATTTTCTTCATAGAGCTTCTATTCTATGGAATGAGACAGAGAAATTAATCAAATATATAAAATAGAGGGGTAGTGGGAAAGTTGCCTCACTGCCCAGAGAAATGAAATTTGGATTTTATGGAATAAGAAGGATCTGAGAATCCTGGGCTTCAGTGGTAACAGATTTAAACCTAGGCTAAGGGTAAGAAGAATAGTCCTTTTGGTCATGTGGCAGATAGTGGCAGTGAGCTGTGGTGTTTGGAATAAGGTACAGAATGAGTAAGGCTCTTGCTAGAAACATGTAAGTATAGTTATTCAGCAAATTGAAAAAGACATCAAATAAAAATATTCAGAATGAAATGAGGGGGGATGAAACTAGAAAATATACATTAGGAGTTAAGAGAAATAGAAACAGTGTGAGAAAGGCTTAAAATACATGTAATTAGAGTACCAAAAAGAGAGGAGAGGGATGATGGGATGTTTAGTGCATATTTGAAAAGATACTGGCTGAGGATTTTCCAAAATTGAAGAAACACACCAAAGCACTGATTCAAGAAGTCTTATGAACCACAAACACAATGAAAAGATAGGCCCTGGAAGGTTTGTTCAATGGATAGAGTGTCAGCCTGATATGGATATCCCAGGT
Source organism: Saccopteryx leptura (assembly GCF_036850995.1). Lineage (NCBI taxonomy): Eukaryota > Metazoa > Chordata > Mammalia > Chiroptera > Emballonuridae > Saccopteryx > Saccopteryx leptura. The sequence goes on from NC_089508.1 coordinate 85,691,893, forward strand.
CAAGTCCTGGTCAAGGCACAAAAGAGAAGTGAACATCTGTTTCTCTCTTTCTCCTTGTCCCCCTTTTATCCCTCTCCCCTTCCCACAGCCAGTGGCTCAGTTGGTTCAAACATGGGCCCCATGCGTTGAGGATAACTCAGTTGGTTTGAGTGCATCAGCCTCAGGAGCTAAAAATAGCTTGGTTAATTCAAGCATTTGCCCAAGACAGGCTGCTGGATGGATTCCAGTCAGGGCACATGCAGGAGTCTGACTTAACTATCTTTCCTCCTTACACCTAAAAATAAATAAGATAAATAAATAAAAATAAAGGGATAACTATATTTAAGCATATGATGGTAAAACTGTTGGAAACAAAAGGCAAATATTACTGAAAACTGCCAAAGTGTATTAAAAACAGGTTATTTCAAAGAAGCAACTGTTAGAATAAAACCTAATTTTTCAAGAGAAAAGAAAGAAGCCAGAAAAACAAGATTGTATTTTTAGTAGTGGTATATGAAAACTGTTATCCTACAATTCTGTATCCAGCGAAAATATCTTTCAAAAATAAAATGAGGAAACTTTTAGGATAATAATGTATTTGTCAAATCTCACTGATGGTGTATTTTTGGTTTGTCCATTTCACTGCAATATTTGTCCTCAAGAAATAAATATGTAACTCTAGTTAATAACATTCACATTATGTCTTTAATATCCTTTAGCATCCTTTGGTATGGATCTGCTAATACTAATTGTTTGTTTTAAGTTTTTTATTTTTGGAAAGTTTCTTAAAATCATTTTTTTTTTACCACAGTGTTGTATTTAGCTAAATTTTAAACATGCAAAAGGGTGAAAAGAAGGAGAAATAAAGACCTCAGATAAACAAAAACTGAAGGAGTTTACCGCCAAGTGACTTGCCTTCCTTAAATGTTTTGCTAAAGGTAGTTGTTCAAGTTGAGGGGGGAAGGGTAAGGACACTAGGTAGAAGTACTAAAGCATGCAAAAATATTAAATTCTGATAAGGATAAATATATACACAAAACTCGGATAAAGATAAATATATACACATATACACAATCTTGTGAAACTGTAATGATGGTGTGGAAATTATGTATAATTGTGTAGAATTTTACAAATAAAATTATTAAAAACTATAAGACTATTAAAGGATTCGAAATATACAAAGATATAACATGACATCTATAACAAAGTAAAGGAGGGGGAGAGTGTGAAGGAATAGAGTTTTATGTTTGATCAGTGTTAAGTTGCTTTCAGATTTATTTTATTAATTGCTTCTCATACGTGCCTTGACCAGGGAGCTCTAGCCAAGCCAGTGACCCCTTGCTTAAGCCAGCGACCTTGGGCTCAAGTTGATCAGCCCATGTTCTAGCTGATGACCTTGAGGTTTTTAACCCAAGCTCTGAGTGACTGGGTCGATGCTCTATCTACTGGCCACCCCTAGTCAGGCTAAGTTATTAGTTTAAAATGGATTGTTATCAGATATTTCATGTAATCCCAATGATAACCACAACGATACACTTGTAAAAATGCACAAAGTAAAATTAGGAATCAAAACATCACTGCAAAAAATCAAAAGAGAAGACAGCTGCATAATAGGAAAAAGTGACAAAATAACTAGAAGCCATAAAGAAACAATTAACAAAATAACAATAGCAAGCCTTTTTTTACTAGTAATTACTTTAAATATAAACAGGTTAAACTCCACAATCAAGAGACATACAGTGGCTGAATTGATTTTTTTTTAAAATCTAAGGTACAATTTCATGCTTTCTACAAGAGATTCACTTCAAATATAAGGACATAACATAAGCTGAACATGGAAGGGTAGAAAAACATATTTCATGAAGATGGTAACCAAAACACAGTATGGGTGGCAATACTTGTATAAGGTACATAGACTCTAAGTCAAAAAATTTCACAAGGGACACAAAGGATATTACATAATGATAAAAGAGTTAATTCACAAGAACGATGCAACAACTATAAATACATATGTACCTAACAGAGCAACCAAATATATAAAGCAGACACTGACAGAACTGAAGTGAGAAATAGATGGTAACAATAATGATATTTCAGTATGCTGCCTTCAATAATGTACAGATCAGCCAAAGCAAAGATCAATAGGGAAACAATACTGTAGACTATTTGGACCTAATAGACAAATAACACTTCACCTAAAAGCAGAAGAATACACGTTCTCAAACACACAAGAAACACTGTCCAGGATAGAACACTTGTTAGACCACAAAGCAATCTTAATTTTAAAAAATTGAAATCATACCAAATGTCTTTCCCAACCATGTGTAATGAAGCTAGAAATAAATAATAAAAGGAAAACTTGAAAATTCACAAATATGTTGAAATTAAACACACTTGAAAAACTAATGGGTCAAAGAAAAAAATCACAAGAGAAGTTAGAAAATACCTGGTGACAAATGAAAATGAATACAAAACATACCAAAATATGAGATGCAACAAAAGACGTATTAAGAGGGTAATGTATAGCGGTAAACGCAAACATTTAAAAAAAGGAGTAAAAATAGCCCTGGCCAGCTAGCTTAGCAGTAGAGTGTCAGCCCAGCATGTGGAAGTCCCGGGTTCAATTCCCAGCCAGTGCACACAGGATAAGCGCCCATTTGATTGTCCACCCTAACCCTCTCCTTCCTCTCTGTCTCTTTCTTCCCCTCCCACAGCCAAGGCTCCATTGGAGCAAAGTTGGCCCGGGTGCTGAGGAAGGTTTCATGGCCTCAGCCTCAGGAACTAAAATGGCTCCAGTTGTAATGGAGCAATGCCCCAGATGAGCAGAGCATTGCCCCCTGGTGGGCATGCCGAGTGGATCCGGGTCGGACCCATACAGGAATCTATTTCTCTGCCTCCCTGCTTCTCACCAGAAAAATACAAAAAAATAAAATAAATAAATAAAAGAATCAACCTAGTTAAAATGTCCCTATTATTCAAAGCAATATACAAATTTAATGCAATCTCCATCAAAATTTTAATGGCATTTTTAAAGAAAAAGGACCCAAAATATCAGATTTGTGTGGAACTACAAAAGACCATAAATAGCCAAAGCAATCTGGGGCTGGGAAACAAAGCTGAACATATCACTCTTCCTACCTTCAAATTATATTACAAAACAACAATAAATAAAACAGCATGATATTGGCAGAAAAACAGCCACACAGACCAATGGAGCAGAATTGAGAGCCCAGTAGTAAACCCACACATATATGGGCAGATCATTTTTGACAAAGGAGCCAAAAACACACAGTAGAGAAAAGAAAGCCTCTTCAATAAATGGTGCTAGGAAAATTGTAAAATCACATGCAAAAGAATGAAACCAGACTACTGTTTGTCCCCATATACAAAAATCAACTGAAAATGGATCAAAAACTTAACTATAATATCTGAAATGATAAATTACATAGAAGAAAACATAGGTACTAAACTTAGGGACCTTGGTCTTAGGGTTTTATGAATTTGACCCCAAAGGCAACAAAAGTAAAGGCAAAAATAAATGAATGGGACTATATTAATCTAAAAAGCTTCTATACCGCAAAAGAAACCACCAACAAAACCAAAAGGCCACCAACTGAATGGGAGAAGGTATTTGTAAACAATGACTCTGACAAGGGGTTGATAGTCAAAATATATAAAGAAGTCATACAACTCAACACCGAACAATTCAATTAAAAAATGGGCAGAAGACCTGAACAGATACCTGCCCCAAGAAGATATATAATGGCCAACAGATATATGAAAAGATATTCAACTTCACTAGCTATTGGGAAAGTGCAAATCAAAACTATGAGTTACCACTCAACATGACAGGTAATAACAAATATTGAAGAGGTTGTGGAGAAAGGGAACCCTCGTTCATTATTCGTGGGAAAGTAAACTAGTACAGTCACTATGTAAAACAGTATGGAGGTTCCCCCCAAAATTAAAAATAGAGTTACCTTTTGAACCAGCAAACTCCTCGTTTGGATATCTTCCTGAAAATTTTGAAAACATTTGTTTGCAAAGATATATGTATCACGCCTGACCTGGTGGTGACGCAGTGCATGGAGCATCGAACTGGAATGTAGAGGACCCAGGTTCAAGAACCCAAGGTTGACGGCTTGAGCACGGGCTCATCTGGTTTGAGCAAAGCTCACCAGCTTGGACCCAGGGTTGCTGGCTTGAGCAAGGGGTTACTCAGTCTGCTGAAGGCCCATGGTCAAGGCACATATGAGAAAGCAATCAATGAACAACTAAGGTGTCACAACAAAAAACTGATGATTGATGCTTCTTATCTCTCTCCATTTCTGTCTATCTGTCCCTATCTATTCCTCTTCTCTGACTCTCTCTCTGTGTCTCTATAAAAAAAAAAATATGTATTACTAAATTCATTACAACATTATTCACAGTAGCCAAGACATGGAAACAACTGAAGTGTCCTGCAGACACTTTATCATAGATGATTGGATAAAGAAGGTATGATACACACACACACACACACACACACACACACACAATGGAATACTACTCAGCCATAAAAAAAATATGAAATACTGTACTACTATTTGAGACAACCTGGATGGATTTTGAAAATATCATGCTAAGCAAAATAAATCGAGTAGAAAAAGTCAAGAACCATATGATTTTACTCATATGTGGGATATAAACCTGAAAGGAACAAGTGAACAAAGAAGAAAAAACAATTTCCAAGAGACACAGACAACATTATGGTGATTACCAGAGGGAAGGTGGGTGGAGAGTAGCTGAGGATAAATGGGGTCATAATACAGGTGCAATATACAGATGGCATACCATAGAATATTATAATTGATTCATATCATTTTATTGACCAATACTATCCCAATAAACTTAATTTTTAAAAATTAAGATTATGTAGATAAGAAAGCAAATTTCAAATGCTGAATTTCATCATTATATTGTTTATTTTACATAAGGTACATAATATCTATATATGGAGAGAGAGAGAACAGTTCAATTGAGGAAAACAGTATAATTTTAGTCAACTTTTACAAAAGCATTGTTGTCCTTTTCACTTCTGTAATCACATACATCATTAAAAATTTGGTAGTCAACTCACACAACTAAATAAAAAGTTTAAAAAAGAAAACCAAGAGAGAGACCTCAAATCCACTATAACTTTACATTTCAAGGAACTAGAAAAAGAACACACTAAACCAAAAGCTAACAGAAGGAAGGAAATAACAGAGATTATAGCAGAAATAGCAAATTATAGAATGAAGAAAATAAAAAATATATAAAACTAAGAGTTGGCCATTGAAAGCCTCAACAAAATTGGCAATTCTTTATCTAGACCAGGAGTAGTCAAACTTTTTATACCTACTGCCCACTTTTGGATCTCTGTTAGTAGTAAAATTTTCTAACCGCTTACCGGTTCCACAGTAATGGTGATTTATAAAGTAGGGAAGTAACTTTACTTTATAAAATTTATAAAGCAGAGTTACAGCAAGTTAAAGCATATAATGATAATAATTTACCAAGTACTTTATGTTGGAGTTTTGCTAAATTTGGCAGAATAAATCTTTATAAAACAACTTAGTATAGTTAAATCTATCTTTTTATTTATACTTTGGTTGCTCTGCTACCACCCACCATGAAAGCTGGAATGCCCACTAGTGGGCGGTAGGGACCAGTCTGACTACCACTGATCTAGACTAAGAAAAATAGAAGACTAGCCTGACCAGGCGATGGCACAGTGGGTAGAGCATCATACTGGGATGCAGAAGACCCAGGGTTGAAACCCCAAGGTTGCTGGCTTGAATGCAGGCTCATCTGGTTTGAGCAAGGCTCACCAGCTTGAACCCAAAGTCCTGGTTTGAGCAAGGGGTCATTCAATCTGCTGTAGCCCCCCCCCCCCCCATCAAGGCATATATGAGAAATCAATCAATGAACAACTAAAGTGCTACAATGAAGAATTGATGCTTCTCATCTCTCTCCCTTCCTGTATCTCTGTCCCTATCTGTCCATCTCTCTACCTCTCTCTGTCTTTGTCACACCACAAAAAAGAGAAAAGACTAAATTACAAAAAGAAAACAGAAAACTCAGCAACTGGTGTCACAGAAATAAAATGGATCATAAGAGACTACTAAGAACAGTTATATGCAAAAAATAAAAAAGATAATCTACAAGGAATGATTCAACTTTTAGAACTGTAGAACCTACCAAGACTGAATCATAAAAAATATATAATCTGAGCAGACCTATAATTAGTAAGGAGACTGATGCTGTAAAAAAAAAAAAAAAAATTCTCAACTGAGAAAATCTGAGTACCAGATGGTTTCACTGCAGAACTACAGACTTCTACTAAACATTTAAAGAATTAATACCAGTTCTTCTCAAACTGTTCCATTAAAGTGAGGAGGAGAGAGTACTTCAAAATTTATTTTATGAGATCTGCATTACCCTGATACCAAATCAGACAAAAAGACTGCAAGAAAAAAGAACTACAGTCCAATAACTGATAAATTTTCATATGAAAACCCTCTACAAAATGCAAGCAAACAGAACTCAACAATATATTAAAAGAATTATACACCATGACCAACTGAGATTTGTTCATGGAATGCAGTGACGGTTCAGCATATAAAAATAACCAGTATTATATACCACATGAATATCTCAATTTATATAGAAAAAGTATTTAACAGAACTTAACATGTTTTCAAGGTGAAAACACTCAACAAACTAAGAATAGAAAGAAATTACCTTAACATAATAAAAACCATAGATGAAAGACAATAGCTATTATTATACATAATGGTGAAAAACTGACAGCTTTCCGCCTAAGAGTAGGAACAATTGAAGAATTCCCTATTTCACTGCTTCTATGCAATATGATACTAAATGTCCTAGTGAGAACATTTAGACAAGAAGAAAAAATAAAAGGCATCAAAATAAGAAAGGGAAAAGTAAAATTTTTATTAGTAGATGACATGATTCTATATGCAGAAAACTTTAAGGATTACACACACACACACACACATACACACTCACACACACAAATTGGTACAACTAATGAACAAATTTAGCAGTTTCAAGATACAAAATCAACACACAAAAACCAGTTGCATTCCTCTACACTTAAACAAGCTGAAAAGGAAACAAAGAAAAGAGTGCCATTTACATTAATCTCAAAATAAGCAAAATACTCAGGAATAAATGTAACCAAGGAGATGAAAGACTTATACACTGAGAACTACAAAACATTGCTGAAAAACAAAGACATGAATGAAAAGACAAAGTACTGTATAGAGTTTCAGTTTTGCAAGATAAAAAGTTAAGAGAGATTTATTCTACAAGGTTTAAATAATTAACACTACTGTACTGTACATTTAAAAATGGTTAAGATGGTAAATTTTGTTACAAAAACCACATTAAAAAAGATAAGCTAGAAAAATCTTCAAATATACAAAAATTAAACAATGAATTTCTAAATAACCCATGGCACAAAGAATAAACTCCAAGGGAAATTAATAATTTTTTAACAAGTTGCTAATGAAAAAAAATTTGATATATCAAAATTATGAAACAACATTAAATCAGACTTTCCAATGAAATTTGTAGCCTCAAACTTATATACAGAAAATGGCTGAAAATCAATTAGTTAATTAATTATTATAAGAAGTTAAACAATAGTCATTTAACTCAAAGAAAAAAGGAAGAAAGAATGAAAGTTACAAAAGAAATTAAACAGAATACAAATATATAACAGAGAGGTTACCAAAGCCAATAGTTGGTTGTTGGAAATAATTAAATTTGAGCAGTCCCTGGCAATACATATTGTGATAAAATAGAGGAGGCACAGAAAATCAATACCAGAAATCTTAGAAAGAAAACATTATTTTGATTCCTCATATGTTAAAAGATAAAAGTGGGTATTGCCAAACACTTAGTACTACTAAACTTGAAAATCTCAATAAAATGGAAAAATTCCTAAAAAAACACTTTGACACCAGAAAAAAATATGGCAAATCTGAATAGTCCTATACATAGTAAAGAAATTAAATTTATTACTAAAAACATTCACACACTTCCAGGTCTAAATGCTTTACATGTAAATTTTACCAAGCAATTAAGGAGGAAATTGCCAATTTTACAGAAATGTATAAAAACAGAAGAGGGGACTCATTTTACGATGTTAGTATAATCTAGAATCTGTTAAGCATAACCAACATTTCTGTAGAAAACATTTTGGAAAGGATGACTGGGTGCATATTCTTTCAGTGTTATTCTGGAATATTGTTGAACAAGCCCACTTATGATATATTTATTATTCAGGAAATGAACTTATTTCCCATTCTGTTTACTTATTAAGACCTTGACTCTGTAAAGTTACTAATTAATATATAGATTTTTCTCAGATAGGGATGTGAATTATTTCTTTGAAATAGAAAAGATAACATCAAAAGTTATAATTTTATTTCCCTGTAGGATATTAACCAGTTTTGTATGTCTTCTGTTCCAGAGTTCTTTTATTATATGTGTGTCTTGTGTCAGATTCTTTTGGACCAGCTTTACTCAGTGGATTAAATCAGTGTACTGATATTTGATACACATTCAACATATATCTGCATTAGACTCATAAGTCAAATTGATTAAAATTATACTAGGAAATAATAAAATCTGATAATGACATTAAGAAATAAGAACATTGTAAACCAATCTCATTCATAAATACAGTTTTAAAATTTCTTCACAAAATATTATCAAATTAAACATAGGATATGTAAAATGAATACTACTATATCATGACCATGTTGGGTTATGCCAGGGATGCAAGGCTGATTTAACATCTGAAATAAGACAATGAAGTCACCATATTAACAGAAAAACAAAGACAAAAACATAAGATTTTCTTCATCATCCTTGAGGTGAAATAATAAAATTTTTTTATTTGAGTTTAAGGACATGGTTAAGGGAGCTTCAGATTACTACTTCAGTTCCACCATTGAGGAAGGCAAGCAAAATAAATAAATGCAAAAAATCAAAAGTCAAAACTATTATTATTTGTAGATTATAACTGCATAAATAAAACGTGTAAAACAAATCTCCAAACAAATTCTTAGAAGACTGAGTTTTGTAAGATTTCTAGATAAAAAGTTAATTTATAGAAAGTTTTATTTATATGTACCAAAAACCAGCAAGCAAACCAGGCTGCCTTCCACTTTCATGTTGAGTGACCTTATGCAAACTATTTGATCTCTCACCTTAGTTTCTTCTATAAGTATGATAATACTGTGTTTACTGATTCGAAAAAACATTTTTCCTGTATTTTGACATCTTTGATATTATGATGTGTCTTACAGTAGATATTGACTTAGATTTAATATGGTAGCACCTCATAAGGTAGTTGTGAAAATTAAATAAATACAATAAAGTGAAAGTATTTACAACAGTACCATTTGTACATGTTAACTCTAATTATGATTTTCTTTCATTATGTTTTATAACATGCTATTGTTTGCATAAAGAAAGCTTCTGACCTTTTTATAAATTCATTTCATAGAACTGGCTTGCAAAGGTTTTATATTTCTAGTTTGTTTTAGTTGATTCTCTTGATTTCTCAAGAATATATACGTATCAATTCTATTTGAATATTTTTATATCTCATTTTATAAATTTTAGATTTTTGCCAGTACTTTAGGAATGAATTTTAGTAATAATAGCAATAATAACAGTAATAATAGTGACAATAAAGAAAGCCAACACCAACATAGAACTTACTGTGTACCATGTACTCTTCTAAGCATTTTAAATATGATATGAATGCCCAGTTTCTGTTGATTCTTTTCTATCTGTGTGTGTACAAGTTCATGGATCGTTAATACAATTCAAACATGTAAAAAAAACATTTTCTCAAAGTGGCTCTTTTTTTCTAATAGTTTACTAATGGCAAAAAATTAAAGTGACTGTAAAAAATATTCTTCGCTGTTTTAAAGTTAATTCCCCTGATTTAGGTCCTAAGGTAGTTCGAATTCAGTTCGAAATAAGGTAGGAACTGGTATCTGTTTATGTTCTTGCATGTTCTCTAACTGTGACATAATACATAAATAAAGAATCTTCCATCTTTGTAACTGAATAAAGTTCAGAACAAAATTATGGATTCCAGTCACCTACTTTTTATTTTGTTTATAATTTGAACCATGGTCCCCACATAGGAAAATAGTATGAAATATATTATATCATATACCATTTAATTGCTTCTTTTTAGTTATTCAGCTTCATATCTATCATTTTTTGCCAAAATAAGTGAATGTCTAATAAGAGAATATAATATCTTTTGGGAATCTAGCACTTTTTAGTTTCCTTTTAAGCCTCTACTGAATTATGTTTCTTAAAAAAATGGGGGGTAGTAATTGAGTCTCCTGAGAACTTTCTAATGTATAGCTTTCACTTAACTGAAGACTTTCTTTCCTTATTCAGGGCAAGTATTTATGTATATTTTGAATTTCTGGTTTAGATTTTGACCCAACCTTAATTATAAGCTACGGTTCATTTCCATTGTATATATAATGGGGCTTTCAGCTTGGAACAAATACTTTTCTAAAACATAGAGGACATTTTAAAATGGATTTAGGATTGGCAATTTACATTTTCTCTTTGAACTTTGCCTATGTTCTTTCCAATTCTTTTTCTTTCTAGTCTGGCTTCTCCATATCATCAGTGGTAATCATAAACTTAAGAAAAAGAAAGAGAGAGAAATAAAGAAAAGAAAGAAGAAAAAAGAAAGAAAAATAAAAGAAAGAAAGAAAGAAAGAAAGAAAGAAAGAAAGAAAGAAAGAAAGAAAGAAAGAAAGAAAGAAAGAAAAAGAAAGAAAGAAAGAAAGAAAGAAAGAAAGAAAGAAGGTTATCTCATAATAAAACAGACTTGATGTTTCAAACTTAATTATTTCAGGCTTAATTATAAAACCTGCTTTAAACACAGCCAACTGTTATTAAATAAGAAAAGTAATGAATATCTTGTAGGAAAAAAAACAAAGTTAATCATTTTTGTCTCATTGATGTTACTTGAGTGGCCTTCTATATATAAAGCTTTCTGCCTCTCATTTTTTTCATAATAAAATCATATTTTGATGTGTGAAATAAATGTTGTTTAGAGGTTATTTTAAGTATCACATTTCCTAATTTTAGAAATAAATTACATGGGCATGCTTTGGTGTATTTTTATAGTTTTTCTACTAGACTAGATTATAAGCTTGATGAGACCGCGTTCATGTTTCTAATTGATTGATAACAAACACAGTACATATAACACCCTGGAGCCCAGCCTTTAGTAGAAACTCTGTAGGGAATCACCCATCTAACCTTGAGCCCTCTGACTTGGATTGGGGAATTTTAGTTAAAAAGTCCTGAATAAATGTCTCTTGGATGCAAACACCTAGAAACTGTGAGTGAGTGACCTTTGTGCTGACACAAAGAAATGCATGTGAACAGGCTTTTAAGAAATTAGCCTAGAGAGTTCTAGATTGTCCCTTCCTTTGTGCTTGTTAATTAGCAAAAGAAAAGAATTTACTGACCTAAATTAGCCCTTCTCCAAGTCAGAAGAGGTATATTAGTCATTGTTTCCCCTTATCACCTGCTCTCCCTACCCTATAATCCTGTTACCTTTGTTCTGCTTCTGATCAATAAAAGCTGAAGGAGAGGAAGATTCAGGAGGTTTTTGTCTCCCTTGGTGCCTCTCCGTCTTCCTCTTGACATCAGTTTGTGTCTGGAGCAGTTATTTTTCCATGTAACACTGGTAGTTCCCAGTGCGCTGGAAGACTGCAGCACTCAATGAATATTTGTTGAATTAAGTTGAGATGAATTTGCTAACTCTTTAAATTTGCAAAAGGGTGCATAATTGATTTAAAAGCCATCTTTTAAATTAGTCTAGAGCCCTACCTTTTCATTGCTAACATACACAAAATAGTTGTTGGAACATGAGACAGTTTATGATAGAAAATGAGGCAGCAGTACAACTTAAAAGACATCAAAGACTTTTGTGCAGTTTGCATAGAAATAGCATCATCTAGTTTTAGTTTGTGTGCATGTGTAAACAGAAGGCAAGTTGATTATTCACAGGAAAAACTGAACACATTGGAGATAACTCATTGGTGAATACTGAATCTTAAAAGTCGAATCTTTCTGTATTGCTTCATAGAGATTTTAAGTTGTAAGGCCAGTATCCACGGCCACCATCATAGCCACCCAGCCCATGCAGGTTCGCACTGGATTTGGACAGTTGGTAAAGAAACAACGAAGCCAAAAACTGGTGGGCCATTGTTGGGCAGATAAAATGTATTATGCTCACTTTGTTAAAGAGGCCGTTGCCCAGGTGATATTAATGTGTGTTGGGGTGGGCTAAAGGCAGGCAGAATCCTTGTAGCCTGGGGCTTGGTTTTGGGATTAAGCCTTTCCTACCCTTTTTGGTGTAAGGTGGTACAATCCTATCATGCCTCAGAGAAGTGACTTTGTATTAAGAGACTTCCCTATTATGTATATTGGATTAAGGGTTTGGATTTCTACACTATAAAATGGGAACGGAGCGGGAGTTTGCCTCTTGGTTCCTGAGGTTAGCATGAGAGAGCAGAGAGAGTAGAGCCAGCAGCTAAAGGAGGCCACGTGGAGGAGGCCAGGAGAAGCAGCCAAGATGGCGGAGTGCTGAGTGAGATGCCAGTCTGTGTAGAGTTTGTATCTGGGATAAGGAAGAAAATGGGGAACTGAGGAGAATAAGGTTGGTGAGCTAGAAACCTTTGATTCTAGGAAACCCGGATAAGTCAGTGGCTTTGTGAGCACTGAGTGTGACTGGGTTTTGGAGCCCAGTGTGTATTTTTACTTGCCCGCCGGGTGCAAGGTAGGATTAAAGGTTATGGCCCACCAGTTTTTGGCTCCATGGTTTCTTTGCCGACTGTCCGAATCCAATGCAAACCTGCATGGGCCAGGCGGCTGCTGTGATAGTAGTAGTGGTCCTGGCCTTGCCTGCTGGCTTTACATTTGGCGTAGTCTGTGGCAGGATTCGATACAGATTGGCAAGGAGCCTTTGAGTGGTGGAGTAGAAGACTGGCTAGTGTTAGGGTTCCCCATGGCTGTCCTTTTGGGGATCGTAGGCTGGCTGACTTTTACAGCCATGCATGAGGAAACTGAGAGCTCTGTGAAAGAGGCTGCCCAGGACCTGCCTACCAAGCAGTGGAAGGAGATGGAGCAAACGCAGGAGAAACCGATGCTGACCCTGGAGCTGGAGGAAATGCTGGAGGAGGAGGCCAACCAGGTGTTCGAGATTCGCCTGGAAATGGAGCAAACGCTGGAGGAGGATTCAGAGGTTCGTGAGTTGCAGCTTGCCCTGGATGTTGCGGAGAGCCAGCAGCGGCAGGAGGCCGGGGCTGAAGCTGAGGCTGAGGCTGAGGCTGAAGCTGAAGCTGAGGCCGGGTCCGGAGCTGCAAGGTCTGTGGAGCAGAAGGCTGCGGCAGACGGAGGCTCGAGCCCGGCAGCCGGAGCTGGTGTTTTCAGTCCCTCTTTGGAGGATGAGGAGAATCGGACTGGAGTTGCAATCCGCAGTCTCCAGAAGGTGAAAGCACAGCTGGAAGGAGCACCTACTTTGGCCCTGGTAGGTCTGCGATTTTGGGAAATAGGGCTGGACATGCTTTCCGGAGCAGAGATGGAAATGCTGACTGCCATTGCCACGTGCCCCTCTTTGGGACAGTGTAAGACCTGCCAGGACGGCAGGAATGAGGGGGGTGGCTGATGACCCATGTGCGTGGACTGATTTCCTGGACTACGACCGGAGTGGGCATTGGCTCCTTTGTTGGATGGACTTTCGGATTACGGATTTTGGACAATGTAAAATACCCTGATGGGGGTGGGGGATGGCTTTGCTGGAAGCACTCCCCTACCCCGGGAAGCTTTTCCCGTGGCTAGAAAGAAGACCGAGGACATTTTGCGCTTAGGGCTAAGTGCTCAGAGACTGGTGAAATGTACCTTTGTAATTGTTGAAACTATGATTTTTGCTGTTGTAATCTGTGTAATGTTCTAAATTCCTTGCACAGGAATGCTGGTGATGTAAATTGTGGGTAGTAAAGTGAGCATAGGGGTGGATTGTTGGGCAGATAAAATGTATTATGCTCACTTTGTTAAAGAGGCCGTTGCCCAGGTGATATTAATGTGTGTTGGGGTGGGCTAAAGGCAGGCAGAATCCTTGTAGCCTGGGGCTTGGTTTTGGGATTAAGCCTTTCCTACCCTTTTTGGTGTAAGGTGGTACAATCCTATCATGCCTCAGAGAAGTGACTTTGTATTAAGAGACTTCCCTATTATGTATATTGGATTAAGGGTTTGGATTTCTACACTATAAAATGGGAACGGAGCGGGAGTTTGCCTCTTGGTTCCTGAGGTTAGCATGAGAGAGCAGAGAGAGTAGAGCCAGCAGCTAAAGGAGGCCACGTGGAGGAGGCCAGGAGAAGCAGCCAAGATGGCGGAGTGCTGAGTGAGATGCCAGTCTGTGTAGAGTTTGTATCTGGGATAAGGAAGAAAATGGGGAACTGAGGAGAATAAGGTTGGTGAGCTAGAAACCTTTGATTCTAGGAAACCCGGATAAGTCAGTGGCTTTGTGAGCACTGAGTGTGACTGGGTTTTGGAGCCCAGTGTGTATTTTTACTTGCCCGCCGGGTGCAAGGTAGGATTAAAGGTTATGGCCCACCAGTTTTTGGCTCCATGGTTTCTTTGCCGACTGTCCGAATCCAATGCAAACCTGCATGGGCCAGGCGGTGGCTGTGATAGTGGCCCTGGTCATGCCTACTGGCTTTACAGCCATCATCTTTAATCCTAGCTTGCACTCGGCGGGCAAGTAAAACACACACTGGGCTCCAAAACCCACTCATTCAGTGCTCACAAAGTTACTGACTTATCTGAGTTTCCTAGAATCAAAGGTTTCTAGCTCACTAGCCTTATTCACCTCTGTTCCCCATCTGGGTTCTTCTTCAACACTCTGCCATCTTGGCTGCTTCTCCTGGCCTCCTCCACATGGCTTCTCTCTTCTCTTCTCTCTGCTTAGTCTTAAAACTAAGCCTTAGGCTATAACGACCCTGCCTGCTTACAGCCTGTCCCTCACACCCAATGCAAACTACAAGCAAGCAAACATATATATAATAATTACAAACTTATTTGACCAACAGAAGGAGATGGGGAACAGAGGTGAATAAGGCTGGTGAAGTACAAACCTTTGATCTTAGGAAAACTCAGATAAGTCAGTGGCTTTGGGAGCCCTGAATGGAAAGGGAAGTGTTTTCCCACTGTGTGTATTTCTTGCTCGCTGGGTGCAAGCTAGGATTAAAGGTATGGCCCACCAGTTCTTGGCTCTGTTGTTTCATTACTGTCTGTTCAAATCAAATGTGAACCTGCATAGTCCAGGCAGCTATGATGGTGGCCATGGCTACTGGCTTTACATTTGGTGTAGTCTGTGGCAGGATTTGATACAGATCGGTATGGAGCAACCACCACCTTTGAGCGGTGGAGTAGAGGACTGGCTGCTTTTATGGTTCCCAATGGCTGTCCATGCATGAGGAAACCGAGAGCTCTGTGGAAGAGGCTGCCTGGGACCTGCAAACTGAACAGTGGAAGTTCATGGAGCAAATGTGAGAGAAAGAGATGCCAACCCAGGAGGTGGAGCAAGCACTGGAGGAGGCCAACCAGGTTCGTGAAATTCGCTTGGAAATGGAGCAGCCACTGAAGAAGGAATCACAGGTTCGTGAGTTGCAGATTGCCCTGGATGTTGTAGAGAGCCAGCAGCAGCTGGAGGCCGGGGCTGAGGCCAGGATTGAGGCCTGGCCTGGGGCTGCAAGGCTGGTAGCTGGAGCTGATGTTTTCAGTTCTTCTTAGGAGGATGAGGAGAATTGGGCTGGAGTTGTAATCCGCAGTCTCTCAAAGATGAGAGCCCAGCAGCAACGAGTACCTACTATGCCCCTGGTAGGTCTGCAATTTTGGGACATAGGGGTAGATGCCATCATGCTCTCCAGAGCAGATATGAAAATGCTGACTACCATTGCCACATGCTCCTCTTTGGGACAGTGTAAGACCTGCCAAGACTGCAGGGATGTAGGGGGTGGCTGAGGCCCATGTGCTTGGACTGATTCCTGGACTATGACCAGAGTGAGCACTGGCTCCTTTGTTGGATGGACTTATGGATTTTGGACAATGTGAAATACCCTGATGGGGGTGGGGGATGGCTTTGCTGGAGGCCCTTGCCCTGCCCCGGGAAGCTTTTCCCATGGCTAGAAAGAAGTCAAAGGACATTTTGCGCTTTTGGCAAAGTACTCAGAGACTGGTGAAGTGTATCTTTGTAATTGTTGAAATTGTATGATTTGTCATGTTGTAATTTGTGTAATGTGCCTAATTTCCTTGTGCAGAAATACCTGTGCTTTAGATTATGAAGTGAGCTAAAGGGGTGGAATGGGCCCTGGCCAGTTGGCTCAGTGGTAGAGCATCGGTGTGCAGGAGTCCCGGGTTCGATTCCCGGCCAGGGCACACAGGAGAAGTGCCCATCTGCCTCTCCACCCCTCCCCCTCTCCTTCCTCTCTGTCTCTCTCTTCCCCTCCCGCAGCCTAGGCTCCATTGGAGCAAAGTTGGCCTGGGCACTGAGGATGGCTCTGTGGCCTCTGCCTCAGGCGCTAGAATGGCTCTGGTTGCCACAGAGCAACGCCCCGGATGGGCAGAGCATCGCCCCCTGGTGGGCGTGCTGGGTGAATCCCATTCGGGCACATGCGGGAGTCTGTCTGACTGCCTCCCCGTTTCTGGCTTCAGAAAAATCCAAAAAAAAATAAATAAATAAAGGGGTAGAATGTTGGTCAAATTAGTTTGTAAATATGATATATATGTTTGCTCACTTATAGTTTGCATTGGGTGTCAGGGACAGGCTATAAGCAGGCAGGATCCTTATAGCCCAAGGCTTAGTTTTAAAACTAAGCTTTTCCCCACACCCCTGACTGATTGCATGATGTGGGGTGGTGCACTCTCATGAGGAATCCCATTATGCCTCAGATAAGTGGCTTTGTATCAGAAACTTCCTTTTTTGTATATTGGATTAAAGATTTTGGCCCACCCATTCTTGGCTCCATTGTTTCATTACCGTCTGTCTGAATCAAATGCGAACCTGCACAGGCCAGGTGGCTTTGGTGGTGGTCATGGCTACTGGCCATACATCATCTTTGACTTTTCTAATATTTATTGGTTAGTTTTACAGAAACATTTTTTTCTAGGTTCATATTGTGAAAACCCATATAATAACACTGTTCTAGTGTAAAAACAATTTTAAAAACCACTTGCAAACCACTTTGAAAAACTGTGGATGGGTTATTGTCAGTCAAATAAATTTATAAATATGTGTTGGGCAGATAAAATGTATTATGCTCACTTTGTTAAAGAGGCCGTTGCCCAGGTAGTATTAATGTGTGTTGGGGTGGGCTAAAGGCAGGCAGAATCCTTGTAGCCTGGGGCTTGGTTTTGGGATTAAGCCTTTCCTACCCTTTTTGGTGTAAGGTGGTACAATCCTATCATGCCTCAGAGAAGTGACTTTGTATTAGAGACTTCCCTATTATGTATATTGGATTAAGGGTTTGGATTTCTACACTATAAAATGGGAACGGAGCGGGAGTTTGGCCCTTGGTTCCTGAGGTTAGCATGAGAGAGCAGAGAGAGTAGAGCCAGCAGCTAAAGGAGGCCACGTGGAGGAGGCCAGGAGAAGCAGCCAAGATGGCGGAGTGCTGAGTGAGATGCCAGTTTGTGTAGAGTTTGTATCTGGGATAAGGAAGGAGATGGGGAACTGAGGAGAAGAAGGCTGGTGAGCTAGAAACCTTTGATTCTAGGAAACTCGGATAAGTCAGTGGCTTTGTGAGCACTGAGTGTGACTGGGTTTTGGAGCCCAGTGTGTATTTTTACTTGCCCGCCGGGTGCAAGGTAGGATTAAAGGCTATGGTCCACCAGTTTTTGGCTCCATGGTTTCTTTACCGACTGTCCGAATCCAATGCGAACCTGCATGGGCCGGGCTGCTCTGATGGTGGCCCTGGCCTTGGCTCCTGGCTTTACAATATGATATATATGTTTGCTCGCTTATAGTTTGCATTGCGTGTGGGAGACAGGCTGTAAGCCAGCAAAGTCATTATAGCCTAAGGCTTAGTTTTAAGACTAAGCCTTTTCTGCCCTTTTAATACTAAGATATTTTCAAAACTAAGCTTTTCCCCATACCCTTGACTGTTGCATGATGTGGGGTGGTGCACTCTTATGAGGAATCCCAATTATGCTTCAGTTAAGTGCCTTTGTATCAGAGACTTCCTTATTTGTATATTGGCTTAAAGGCTTTAATTTCTACTCTATAAAATGGGACAGATCAAAGTTTGCGCTCTCTCAGTTTCTGAATTAGCATTGGGGAAGAGATCAGAGAAAAGCCACGTGGAAGAGAGGAGAAGCAGCCAAGATGGCAGAGTGCTGAAGGAGAAGCCAGTTTGTTCAGAGAGAAGGAGATGGGGAACATAGGTGAATAAGGCTGGTGAGGTAGAAACCTTTGATTCTAGGAAACTTGGGTAAGTCAGTGGCTTTGGGAGCCCTGAATGGAAAGGGAAATGTTTTCCCACTGTGTGTATTTCTCGCCCGCTGGATGCAAGCTAAAGTTTAAAGTAATGGCCCACCAGTTCTTGGCCCTATTGTTTCGTTACCATCTGTCCGAATCAAATTCGAACCTGCATGGGCCAGGCAGCCGTGATGGTGGCCGTGGCTACTGGCCTTACAGTTGTACTATATATTTTATTGTGATATACAAATCCTTACCTTCAAGCTGTACTTTTTGCATCTCTACTTTTTTTTTAATTTATTTATTAAATTTAATGCAGTGACATTGATAAATCAGGGTACATATGTTGAGAGAAAACATCTCTAGATTATTTTGACATTTGATTTGATTGTGCTGTATACCCCTCCCCCAAAGTTAAATTGTCTTCTGTCACCTTCTATCTGGTTTTCTTTGTGCCCCTCCCCTCCCCCAACCCCTCTCTCCTTCTTGGTCCCATCCCCCCTCCCCCCAGCCCCCACCCCTGTTGCCATCACATTCTTGTTCATGTCTCTGAGTCTCATTTTTATGTCCCTTCTATGTATGGATTCATATAGTTCTTAGTTTTTTTTCTGATTTACTCATCTCTACTTTTTTTTGTGACAGAGACAGAGGGACAGAGAGAGGGACATATAGGGACAGACAGGAAGAGAAAGAAATGAGAAGCATCTATTTTTTGTTACAGCTCCCTAGTTCTTTATTGATTTCTTTCTCATATGTGCCTGACTGGGGGGCTACAGCAGAGTGAGTGACCCCTTGTTCAAGCCAGTGACATTGGGCTCAAGCCAGCGACCTTGGGCTTCAAGCCAGTGACCTTTGGGCTCAAGCCTGTCCGAATCAAATTCGAACCTGCATGGGCCAGGCAGCCGTAATGGTGGGGGTTATGTCTATGATCCCATGCGCAAGCCAGCAACCCTGCACTAAAACTGGTGAGCCCATGCTCAAGCGGGAGAATCCTGTGCTCAAGCCCACAACCTCGGGTTTTAGAACCTGAGTCTTCTGTGTCCAATGCTCTATCACTGCACCACTGCCTGGTCAGGCTTAAACAAACTTTATTAGAAACTCAATAGTCCATTGAGATTAATTAATAAAAGTTGTTCTTTAAGGTAACCTTAGACATTTTTCATCTTTAAAAAAACTATTTCTTTTGAAGCTGAAATTACAGAATTTCACATAAGTATCCTATCCTAGTATACTTTTAAATTCAAAATTAGAGAACTTTGAAGAATTAAAAATGGATATCTAGAGCCTATTTGGTGTCCGCTGATCCCTACAGTAATTCAGACCCACTGTACCAATGTGCAATAACAAATATACCTCAGACTGAACATAAATTTGATTCTTACTGGTATGCCCAGTGCTTAAAGTTTATTCATTCATTACTTTGTTCTACTTTAGACAATTTTATTAGTTAATGATTTATTATTATTATTTTTAATGGTGCTAACATGTGACTAACTATGCTGGTCAGCAACTGCATGACCAACATATTTTCCTATTGAGATTTTTTAATTAAAAATTTTTTTTTAAGTTTGTTTTTTTTTTGTATTTTTCTGAAGCTGGAAACGGGGAGAGACAGACAGACTCCCGCATGCGCCCAACCGGGATCCACCTGGCACGCCCACCAGGGGCGAAGCTCTGCCCACCAGGGGGCGACGCTCTGCCCCTCCAGGGCGTCGCTCTGCCGGGACCAGAGCCACCCCAGCGCCCAGGGAAGAGGCCAAGGAGCCGTCCCCAGCGCCCGGGGCTATCCTTGCTCCAATGGAGCCTTGGCTGCGGGAGGGGAAGAGAGAGACAGAGAGGAAGGGGGCAGGGGGTGGAGAAGCAAATGGGTGCCTCTCCTGCGTGCCCTGGCTGGGAATCAAACCCGGGTCCCCCGCACACCAGGCCCGACGCTCCACCGCTGAGCCAACCGGCCAGGGCAAAAATTTTTTTAATTGGTGCTTTTTTACTTTGTCTTTTCCACCTTTAAGGGCTATATGATATTTTTCCCTTTCCTTTGAGCAATCCACATCCTATTACAGGGTGACACTTTTGTCATTGACCACATTGTGTCACCACCATCAACTTGTCTGCCATTCTCAGATATTAATTCTCCTATTAATAGATAAACTTCTTGCATTTCCTTTTGGTTTTATCTTAAGCAAATATATATTGCCCTTACTATCCAATTTGAGCCATTTTTTTAGCTTCCTGATTCAACATTTCTTATTCTACTCACTAACTTTTTTTCTTAGCATTTTGCATCCTCATACAAGCTGTTTATGGGTAACTGCTCACATGAGGGGGTTTGTCATGAGGACAACTTCCTCACTGGAACAGAGGAAGAAGGCCAAAGTGAAACTCCACCTCCCATCTGGAAATCATTGACTCCCCTTCTACAATACTGAGTTTCTATTTTGCTTAGTTATATACTTGTTTCTCCTTTATTGCTTTGTAGTATAATTGCTTATGAATACACACATAATTATAAACTTGCTGTTGGGACTCTACCTCCTAATTTTTGCAGAATTTTAACAATTATAATCACTAATGTTACTGAGCAATTATGAGGTGGATACCTTTCTGAGGGCTTCATATGTGTTATACAATTTAATCCTAAAGTATCAATTACTGAATATATTACTAAGTACTGTCATTTTCACCATTTTGCACCTCTGTTAAGTTGCAGAGTGGGAATTCAGACATAGGCATCTGACCCCAAGGCCTGGGCCATTTTAACCACGATGATATATGGCCCTTTAAAAAATACAATTAAGACAATGTGTTTGTTCATGATGACAAAATAACCAGTTGAAAAATGTGAAATTAATTCAAACCAGATTGTTCTTTATTGAGATGGGGAAAAAATAAAACTGATCGAATTATGTTATTTTCTATTTAAATAGCTTTGTAGTACAGACACAATGTGAGAATTAGTTGTCATAAATAATTATTTGAATAATTGTTTTTCTTTCTTTTATCAATGGCTTCTTCCCTTTTTCTTTAAACTTTATTGTTTTCCTAATTTAAACATTAATTTCTTCTGAATGCACACATCAAAGAAATGTTAATTGAAAAGAAATTGAATTAGTTATATAAACACAGTATTTTTATAAATAAGATTTTTTAGATTATTTTAAATTTAAGAATAATAATGTATTTTAAAATGCAAGAACTTTAGATTTATGAAGAGTCTTACTAATTTCCATCCTGTGGACTGATTCAAAGTCATGTGCTGATGATTTTCTTAGGTGGCCTGGCATGTGAGGCACAGGGTTTTGGTGCCTCCATCACACACTGTTGCCCCACTTCTGATCCCAGCAACAACAGTTGGAACCATTCTGGGCACACTGACAAAGTTCTACCTTGAATTCAGGCTACACATTTCTCCATTCTTCTGCCTCAGGGTTTTCAGGGGAGCTTACTCAGCCCTTGTGTCAGGGAAACCTGCAAGGGTGAAGGAGTTATTGCAACTTGCAGCAACGCTAACTAATGGAAGACAGGCTACTGTGAAGGAATGCACCAGTCTGACATCCTAAAGATGAGCAATTCTGAGGTACCTTCCACAGAGTTCCTCAGAGAATCCCCGTAGTACTGATCCTTCCTGCCCAGATCATTAACCAGCTCATGGTATAACTGGCTTTTGCTCCCCTGCCACACTCCCCATGCCTCCTCAGTCTGCCTCCTGGGGTTCTCCTCCCAAAGAAATTATCCGCATCCAAGTTCTTATTCTAAACTCTTTTTTGGGACAACCTAAACTAAGACAGAAATTTAGAATTGAATGCTCAGATAAGTTGAAGAACCTAATATTCTTTTTAATCTTGCATTTTAATTTCAAATTTTTAATGCTACTTAAAAAGAATATTTTTTAGCCCTGGGTACTTGTTACATATTTGCATGAATTATCTGTTTCAAGGATACTATATTTATGCATACCTGCAATGTATATCTTAATTCTTCAAGTATGTAAGAGCGAAAACTTAAAATCATTTGAAAAATATATGCTGCTATATGTTGACCTCCTCTATGCATAGTTCACTTGTTAAAACCCAATAGAAAAGGAAAGAATGTTTCTTTAACTTCACATTTTATTCTACAGGATGTTATTTTTTTCCAGGAATTCTGTTTTATGGGACTATTTAGGGAAAGTGTTGATTTGGCATCTGTCATTATAGGTTTCATTTACTGTTTTCTTTCTCTCCCCCCCCCCCCACCCCCCTGTCTTTCTTTTTAAGGTCAAAACTCCGCACGCTCAGGATACTCACCACTGGTCACCAGTGGGTTAGCGGCATCACCACAATCCCTTTTCCTCATTCAGAGGAGAAAGTGTTATCAGTGCAGCTCTCCAGCCTTGTTTTCTCTCCAAGGTGCTAATTTAGTTAGTACTTAGTAAGCTAACTGCTTTAAAATTTATAAGATGAATTAGCATGTTTATTTATTTATTTTTATTCTAAGCTTCCCCCAAATCTGAATCTCTGAATATCTGATATTACAAGACTATTAATCCAGAAAATCAACTGCCCGATGACAAGTATTTATTTAGAAATTCATAAATATCATAGTAGTCAAGAGAAAAAGTAAAACCTGTAGATTCAAATGATCTCTGAAATGTATTCTAAGCTTTATTCAAATCACCACGGCTCCTCGCGATAGTCATGTCTCTTAGATGCATGTGTGCATGTGTGCCGGGTATGTTCTCTGCTTCCTAAAGTGCTTTTGTTAACACCATAATTTTAAATTAAGTTTTTCAGAAAGCTGTTCCTGCTGTACGTTTTGGCATCTAAGATTAGGTCAGTGGCCATAAATCTCATTTATGTACTTAATGCAAAGGAGAAACTGCTGTCCGGGGAACCATGTGAGCCAGATTCCCTACTCTGCCCCTCTTACAAGATATTGACATATAAAATAAAATGCTCCCATTTTGTTTTGCATCTTTCTTCGTTTAAAACTTTAAATAAAGAATGTTTATGCAAGGTTCTTTTTCATTCATAAAAATGGAAACCTGCCTTTGTGTCTGCACGAGGAGACGTGTATTCCTGTTCACGAACCCTAGTGATAGATGGCCCCATAAAATCTTTACGTTTGGCTTGTGCAGCTGAGTTCATGACTGAATACAGAATGATAAAGAAGCTTTAGCATTCTGTGGAAAGAAAAGAAATCATGCCTTCTAGATGGCCTTTAAGCCAGCTTTTCACAGCCTGGAAATCAGCTAGAAATGTGTAATCAAAGTTGCCATGAAAGGCACAGTGTTTAGCGTAAATCTTTGGGGGCATAATCTGTAAATTAATGCAAAGGGATTCTTTAACATTATTTGGTTTTCATTATATTTGCATGGAAGTCTGCCAATCCACACGTATATGTACACACACACACACACACACACACACACACACACGCGCACTTTATTTTACCTTTCTATCCATTAGAAGTTAAAATAGAAATGATGGATGGTGTCATTGGCCAGTCCAGCAGCCTATTTCTTTCAACACATCACGGTGTATTTACTGTTTTAGCTATATTGTTTTCCATTTCTGGCAAAATAGTCAGTTTTTGATCCTGGGTAGAAAATGTCAGTGCTCACATTTCCTGTGGGGTTTTGGCCTTTTTGTGAAAAGGTAGGGGAGAGCTAAATGAATTATGATGCTGTCATCTGAAGAAACCACAGTGTATTTCTTTGCCAAATTCTGGCAGGAACAGAGCCGATCACCTGCTAGTGTGGGTCTTCCTGGAGCCCTGCCGCAGGGCACTCAGGCTCTGCCTGCTCTCCTTCGTGCTGTGAGAACAGAGCCTACAGGAGTCCTTTTAACCTGCCCTTCGCAAGGTTAATTGTTTTAATAACTCCCAAAGAAGATAAATTTTGCAAGAGTAATTTAGAAATCTAAGTTTAGGAAATTTAAAATTTCACAGCTGAGTTTACGTAACATTAAAATTAAGTCACTTCCTAAGGTAAGTAGTTTATGGAGATTGCATTCACCTTATATTAATTTTTTGAAATATGATACTGTTTATATCCTTCACAACTTTATTTCTTTATATTTTATAGAATAACAAATATTACCAGATAGTATTTGTGCATTTTAATCTTTGAAATCAATACATTCTGAATATGAATATGGCAATTGCACATTATAATTATCTGATACTATACTATATTTTTATTTGGTGCAGATTTCACATTTCTATTGTCTTTTATTGCTTTCCTGTGACCAGTCAAAAGTGCACCATGACTTTACGGACACACTGTATTTGCCATGCTGAAGTGCTCCTCAAGAACCATTAATATATATTTTCTAATGATTTTATTGACCCACAGTATACTTGCTTGAACTATATTTGTTTCTTCTTACCTATGTGGAACAATTCATAGGAAAAAATACTGAAATATATGTGGATTCCTCAGTTTAATTTTTAGCAATCATTTTGTATCTGTTTTCAAATGATTTTTTAAGACAACTTTGATTTATCTTTTTTTGATAAACAGTTTTAAGTCTTTGTTTCCTCTTATCACCTCTTTTCTCACCCTTTCTTCTTGTGGTCAGCTGCATCCTAGGATTTCTTCTTTCTATAACATGTATTTAGCAAACACATACCTGGTACTTATTCAGTACGAAGTACTGTCCTAGATGTTGGGTTTTCTGCAAGGAAAAAAAACTTATCTTCTGCACTCACAAGATTTAGAATCTAGTGGAAATAATGTCCATACTTATGCAAAAATAAGAGAGAAGAATGCACCCAACCTAGGGGTGTGTGTGTGTGTGTGTATATTCCAGGTATCTAGAGAGTTACCAGGTTACCAGGTGAAGATAGGAGAAAATTGTTGCCTGTCAGAAGCAATAAATAGCACTTTGAGGCCTAAAAGCAAAAGAGAGTATGAAGCCACAGAGGATTTGAAAATAGTGGCAGAAAAAAATCACTATTGTAAGTCAACCTACAAGCATATATTGAGAGTGTATTTTGTATGGTAGTTATGTAATGTCATTAGGATACAAAGACAACTAAGGAAAAGATTTTAACCTCAAAGAGCTTATATAAAATTACTGGCAATTCTGTATTCAATTTGTATTAAAGAATTAAAATGGCTTGACCAGGCAGTGATGCAGTGAATAGAGCATTGACCTGGATGGAACACAGAAGACCCAGATTTGAAACCCTGAAGTCACCAGCTTAAGCATGAGCTCATCCAGCTTCAGCATGGGGTCACCAGCTTAAGCATGGTATCATAGACATGACCCCAAGCTCAATGGCTTGAGCCCAAGGTTGCTGGCTTGAGCAACGGGTCACTGGCTTGGCTGGAGCCCCTGTCAAAGACACATATGAGAAAGCAATCAATGAACAATCTAAAGGGCTGCAACTATGAGTTGATGCTTCTCATCTCTCTCCCTTCTTGTCTGTTTGTCTGGCCTTATTTGTTCCTCTCTTTCTGTCTCTCAAAAGAAGAATTAAGATGTAGAGGGGTTTTTTTTGTTTTGTTTTTTTGTTTTTGCAGGAAAAATAAGCTCTGTGCACTGTTCAGGAAACAGCACTTTTAGTCCATGAGGACTCTTTCAGACACCTTACCTGCCGTAGCTGCATACAAGGCAGCTGCTTGCAAACTGTCCTGGGTGTGCTTCTGTCCAGGTGTGTCAGGCTCTGCCTTTTCACAGTGAGGAAATAGGCAGCTCATTCTCATTGTTTCACATGTATGTTTCCCAGTTTTCATCCCAGTGGGTGGCAGTTTTGATGGTTCATTTTACAGTGAAGATGAATGAATCAGAGCAATCTCCTAAATTGTAAGAGGGTTTAAATAAACAAGGCCTACTGCTGGTAGGGTCCATAAAAGTTGTTTGGTCAAAGGTCATGCAGCTAACTAAGGAGTGAAGTGGTGCATGTATAAGGTAGTAAGTTTTGGTGTTTACAAAACATGGACTTAAGACCTCTGAATCAAATGGCATGTCTCATTTCATACATGAGGAAACTACAGTCTGAAAAAGATAGAGCCCAAAGTCTCACAGCAAGTTGACCGCAGAGATGGGACGTCTTCCGACTTTCAGTTCAGTGACTCTCAAAATTGTTTGCAGAAACTTTTCTAGAGATTGTAATCAGAACTTTTGGGGAAGTGAGATTATAATTGATTTCAGAGAGTCAATTTAAGAAAACTTCTACAAAGTAACTAGATGATAACCACTAAGAAGAATATAAGGCTTCAAAAATTTGCAGCATCTGAAATTGCAGTACAAAATAAATGTGTAACCAGAAAATATTTGAATAAGGACAGCTTCCTTCTATGGCATTTAAGGACATTTTAAATGGCCTTTGCACTTGGAAGTGAGCCTACCTAGAACATTCTTCTCCCAGGTATGGTCATGGTTCACCCGGGGCCATCCTTCTCAGGGAAGCCTTCCTTGGCCTCTCATCTATAGCTGTCACGCAGCCATTCTAATGCTTGATCTACTGCATCCTCGTCTGCTCAAATGTCTCGTTAACACTCAGCCCTGCTAACATGGGTTATATTTTACTTCTTTTGCTTTGTTTACTTCTATGTTACACAGCTAAAATGTAGGTCTTTGGTCAACGAGGGAGGGAGTGGGAAAGATTCTAACACCCTGAAGGTACTTAATAAATATTTATTGAATACTTTAAAAAAAATCTTCACTTATATGATCACAAAGCAATTAAAAGTAAAATATGATTTAGAAATTATGTATGAAGTTTAGTATTCCCATACATATAATTTCTAAAAGCGTTATTGTTAGCTTTAATAGGTGGTTATATTTTATATTTGATAAATAGGAATAGGGTTTTTTGCCTGTTTTCACAAGTAAGGGTAAAATGTTTAAGCTATTAAATATCTGAATTAAATGCCTAAAATGTAATGTGTTGTCCCATTTGTATACTTAGACATGAAAAAAAATGTAGTGTTACAGAGGGTACACAGTCAAAAAGATGAGAGGTAGTATAAATGCATGCATGTTTAATCTTAGAAGATACTGACAACGATCTAAAGTAGTCGTGTCAGTTTCCACTAACACCTGCAGTGGGTTATTGTTTTTGCTCCACTTCCTTTCTTTGTCAACACTTGGCACTATGGGTCTTTTCTTTCTTTCTTTTTTTTTGGGGGGGGCAGAGACAGAGAGAGAGTCAGAGAGAGGGATAGATAGGGACAGACAGACAGGAAGGGAGAGAGATGAGAAGCATCAAACATTAGTTTTTCGTTGCGACACTTTAGTTGTTCATTGATTGCTTTCTCATATGTGCCTTGACCGTGGGGCTACAGCAGACCAAGAGTAACCCCTTGCTCAAGCCAGCGACCTCCAAGCTGGTGAGCTTTTTGCTCAAACCAGATGAGCCCGCACTCAAGTTGGAGACCTTGGGGTCTTGAACCTTGGTCCTCCGCATCCCAGTCTGACGCTCTATCCACTGCGCCACTGCCTGGTCAGGCGGTACTATGGGTCTTTTCAATTTTGTCTATTCTAGTGGGTATGTGGCAGTACCTTATTGTGGTTTTAATTTGCATTTATCTAATTGCTAATTAGATTGAATAAATTTTTACTTTTTTTTTTTTTTCATTTTTCCGAAGCTGGAAACAGGGAGGCAGTCAGACAGACTCCCACATGCACCCGACCGGGATTCACCTGGCATGCCCACCAGGGGGCAATGCTCTGCCCCTTTGGGGCATCGCTCTGATCATCTTATAAGATACCTGTTTAAGTGTCTTGCCTAGTTTTGTATTGAGCTATCTGTTCTTTTTATTGTTATATGAGTTCTTTATATATTCTAGATATGAGAATTTTGTCAAATATCTCTACTGTAAATACCTTCTTCCATTCTGTACCTTGCCTTTTCACTCTCTTAATGGTATCTTTCTTGAGCAGAATTTATTAATTTAGTATAGTGCAATATATCATTTTTCCTTTATGATTAATACTCTCAATGTTCTACTTTAAAGAACATTTTCAAGCCCAAGGCCATGAAGAAACTTTATCTTACCTTCTAGGGGTTTTATTGTTTACCTTTCATATTTAGATCTACAGTCTCCCAGAAGTGATTTTTGTGAATGGAGTAAGGTAAGAAGATTGTGTGTTTTTCATCATGATATAGAATTGAACCGTCACCATTGATTGAAATGACAATTTTTTCAATGCTCTGTAGAATTACCTTTCCATAAATTAAGAATTTATATACCTGTGTCCTTGTTTGCAAATTATTTTCATTGTTGTTGGTTGATTTGTCTATCTTTATGCTACTACCACACTGTCTGAATTATAGTAACCTCTAAGTATGTCTTGATATCCAGTAGAATAAATTCTCCAGCTTTGTTCTTCAAAATTGTCTCAGCTCTTCTTAGACTTTTGTGTTTCCATGAGCACTTTAGAATCAGTGTGTCAATTTTAATGAAAAATAATATTGGAATTAAGATCAGGAAAATATTAAACATATAAACTGATTAGGGAAGAATTGAGATTTTTTTCAATACTAGAACTAATTCATGAACTATGTGTATAACTCATACAATGGGTTTTTAGTTGTTTAATTTACCTGGGAATTTTGGCAATATATAAAGCATATAGCATGATATTTGTAAATCAAAGATTAGAGGCAGGGCTATACAGGGAAGGACAGACTCTGGCTGGCTGAGCAATTATTTCATTTCAAGTGGTAGAAAAATTCCATCAGTGCTTTGCTATCAAAACAGCTTAAACTGCCATCTAAGCCCAGGCCAAAGCCACAAGTATGTGCATCTAACGCTAATGGAGAGATTCTCAGAGATGGATTTGGTGCAGATAAGTGACCTACATGAACTAGCCTAGGGACATGGCTAGAGCTGATATAACAATAGCCTCTTCTCAGAAACAAGAAAGAAAGATCGTCACTTGGACTAGGGACATATATTACAGCCAGCAATAATTATGAATCTAGATGCTCATCCACAAGCATAAACTGATAACCGAGAATCACCAGAAATGTTGGGCAATCCAGCATAGGCTCAGGAGACAGACATCACATTCAACACAAAAATATAATACAACCATTTGGGACTATGAGTTCACATGAGGAACAAAAGAACTATTATCATTAGTATTCAAAAAATTAGGGAAGATGTAGCTGAAGGGCTGCTATGAAAGTGAATCAATTATCAGGTTAAATAAAACAAAATCTTAGTTTTGGGATTAAAAAAAACAGGCCTAAAGATCAGGTTAGTGAGCTGGAAGGATAAGCTGAGAAATTTTTACATAACCCAGTGCAAAATTACAAAGATATGAAAAAGTATAGAAGCGTGTTACATTTGGTGCCCTTTATTTTTCTTGTTAGGGTTTACAGAGTCCTCTGCTTCATGTGATTGTTGTATATGTTCAGTCTTCAGGAGATAGGACATAGGAAATGTTTGAAGTCATAAAGGGAACTGCTAGAAAGCACTGAGAATAATAGAAATAAAATGCACTCAGTGCAAGGAAGAAATGGTCTATATTTAACTAACTTATGCACTTGCCTTTATTATAGTCTTCATTCTATTTATATTTATTGGGTCTAAGGGGAAAAGGGAATCTATTTTTTCCTCCCATTCTCCTTGCTCCTATGATTAGCAATTTCTATTTATAGGTCTTTTAGAAGATGACTTATAACTTCATATGATACACTTCTATTTCTACTAATTTAGCATCTTCAAACATTCTTTATTATCTCCTCACTATTACAAGTGAGGATTTAGCTAAATTTTATTAAGTATTTACTATATAACGGACTCTGTATTAACTCATTTATCTTTACAACAATCCTTTGAGTTAGGTACTGTTGTCATCCTCATTTCACAGGTAATGAAACTGAAGTACCTGGAAATGAACTAGGCCAAGTTTAAGTAGGGAGTGGTTGGATATACCTATGCACACTGGATCTTAAGATTCTGGTTTTAACCACTATGCTATAGGCCTCTCCATAGGTCAGCGATACACCTATGTTGCAGGTCTGTTATTGAAGGATTATATAAAATGAAGGTACTTTTCTTAAGCTACTTAGCTATGAAATTTTAAGTGAGAAATTGAAGTGTAAAAATGTGTCATGTTATAAAATTAATTGCTTCCAATAAAATACTAATCGCAATGGTTTCACTGCGAAGCAAAGCAAATACTAGATGGATTCTGGTACTGCGTTGGATTTTTAATTAGGGACTGAAAATAATTTCTCAGCGTTGTTAATGCAGTTTGATAGTGGGAAAACGTTACACCCATTAATCTTTACTTATAAATAAAGTCACCTTGGGGAACAATACATTAAAATGAAATAATACTGCTTAAGAAGAACAATAGGATTTTGTTAACATGTCTAAATATAGCAGCAACTAAAGAGGTCAGAGGTACTGCACTGCTTTGGAAAGCTACCGACTTTAGGAACAAAGTAACACTGACAGAGTCGCCTTTACTGCTCAGGTCTGGAAGCTTGATGGCAATCTATGTTCACTCTGTAAACAGAAATATCCCCCCCCCAAAAGGAAACAAAATATTTTTCCCTCCTTCCCCAAATGGACCATTTTCTTGGCTATTGTCCTACAAATATGTTCGTTGAAACAAAAAAAAACCCAAAAAATGTTTAAAGCCAGATATAAAATTAAAATTCTCTGTAAGAAAGCTGATTGAAAGGCTTTCATAGGAAAATGACATGATTAAGCATGTTATATTTTAAAAACATCATCCTTAAATAAAATGTTTGTTTAAATGCCATATTCAGAACTTGAACTTAACTTTTTAAAAATCCAATTTAGCCCTGGCCAGTTGGCTCAGCAGTAGAGCGTCAGCCTGGCATGCGGGGGACCCGGGTTCAATTCCCGGCCAGGGCACATAGGAGAAGCACCCATTTGCTTCTCCACCCCCACCCCCTCCTTCCTCTCTGTCTCTCTCTTCCCATCCCGCAGCCAAGGCTCCATTGGAGCAAAGATGGCCCGGGTGCTGGGGATGGCTCCTTGGCCTCTGCCCCAGGTGCTAGAGTGGCTCTGGTCATGACAGAGCGATGCCCCGGAGGGGCAGAGCATCGCCCCCTGGTGGGCAGAGCGTCGCCCCTGGTGGGCGTGCCGGGTGGATCCCGGTCGGGCGCATGCGGGAGTCTGTCTGACTGTCTCTCCCCATTTCCAGCTTCAGAAAAATACAAAAAAAAAAAATCCAATTTAATTACTTTATGTCTGTAGTATGTAAGGTTTGAAGAAGGGGAGTTTAAAGTTCTTCTCAAGCTCATTTAGGAGCATTGTCTTCATTCTTTTTCCTTTATTCTTTCACTGTTTTAATAACATAGTATTTGAATTAAAAAAAATTAAAATTAAGTGAAAATACAAATGTTTTTCCAAAGACATTGATAAGTTCATTCAGAATAGCATTTGGATTGCTTCAATTAAGTATATGTAACCTAAGAGATTAACATGATGTGGAGAGGTGTATATTAATAATATACTTCAAAACAAAGGAACAAGTTAATAATCTGATCATTTCCTACAAGTAAAGGGTATGTCCCACAATATAAAGCAGTTTGGAAAATATGAGAAAGAGATACCAAGATGGCAGCAGAGTAGGCAAATGCACAGACTCCCAGTTCACACCACCAAACTGGATTACAAATTAATTTAGGAACAATCAGCATGAAAAACCAACTCTGGACTAAAAGAGCAGCTTTCAAAAACCAAGGAGCAAAGAAGCAGCCACACCAAGCCTGGTAGGGAGTGCCAAGGCATAGTGGGTCTCCCCTGCTTCCAGGAATGAAGGGTGTTGAGGCTGAGAGCAGAGAAGGGCTCTCATTCCAAGGAGAAGAGCAGAAAATATTGCTCACAGCCACTTGCCTGGAGATCTGGGAATGAGGTGTGTTGAGAGGGCTGGTTTGTCTTCCAAAAGGAAAGTGGGGGGAGAGAGACAGAAGGTTGGAGCAGAGGAATGCATGGGACAACCTAAGAAGCTGATTCATCCAGTGCGGAGGTGGCCATAGCTGGGGGAGGGGTTGATCCTTCCACACAGCACAAACCTAAAGTGATTCCGGGCAACCCTTCTCCAGAAATCTCTCTAGCTCCAATCAGCGTAAAAAGACACAGCTGAAAACAGGAAGTGTGGAGGAGGGTCAGTAACTCAGGTATCCATGGAGATCTGAGATACACCACCCCTACTGATGTGGGAGAAAGCACCCCCACCCCCCCGGAGAGTAGCTGGCAGATTAGGCCTTCAGAGTCTCAGTTTACATCCATGGCATTCCTGGATACAGTTTAAATAAGGCCCCTGCTGAGATCAGTAAACAAGACTACCACTGAGTTAAGAAAACTGAGAAGAAAACAAAAAAATCAACACTTCAAAGCCGCTCTACTAGAAAAGCCAACTCTGACAGTGTATTACAAACAACAGCTGATGCCCATCCAAGAAGACCTAGAAATAACACAACTGAAAATAGGAGGCAGACAACACCAACCCTAGACTCAACCAGCTCTAGAAACAACACATTCAAACACACAGACATAATGGGAATACTGAGAAGTGCAATCCAAATGAATCAACAAGAGAAACCTCCAGAAAATGAACTGAGTGATATGGAAATAACCAAACTACCAGAGGCAGTTTAAAATAAGAATTATTAGAATGCTGAAAGATCTTAGAACAACAATGAATGGACACAATGAGCACATAAATAAAAAGATTACAAGTATCCAAAAGGTCATTGAAATAATAAAGAAGAACCAGTTGGAAATGACAAATACAATATTAGAAATGAAGACTACACTAGAAGCAGTTAATAGCAGGCTGGATGAAGCAAAGGATCAAATCACCGATTTAGAAGACAAGATAAACAAAAACACAGAAGCAGAGCAGCAAAAAGAAAAGAGGCTGAAAAAATCTGAGAAAACTCTAAGAGAGCTCTGTGACTACCTAAAAAGAAACAACATCCACATCATAGGGATTCCTAAAGAAGAAGAGAAAGAACAAGGGATAGAGACCTTGTTCAATTAAATCATAGCTAAAAACTTCTGTAAATTTATGCAGAAAAAAGTCACACAAGTTCAAGAAGCACAGAGAACTCCATTAAAGAGAAACCCAAAGAAATCTACACCAAGACACATCATAATTAAAATACCAAAGCTAAGAGATAAAGAGAAAATATTAAAAGCTGCAAGAGAAAAAAGGGTTATTACCTACAAAGGAACCCCCATAAGGATGACAACTGACTTCTCAACAGAAACACTTGAGGCCAGAAGAGAATGGCAAAAAATTCAAAGTACTGCAGAACAAGAGCCTACAACCAAGACTTCTTTATCCAGCAAGGTTATCATTTAAAATTAAAGGAAAAATGAAAAGCTTCCTAGACAAAAAAAAAAAAAAAGAATTTATTACAACCAAACCAATGCTGCAAGAAATGTTAAGGGGCCTGTTGTAAACAGAACAAAAAGGGAAAAGAATATAGTAAAAGAGAAATGAAAAGCTTTAAAGAATAAAATGGCAATAAATACCTACATGCCGATAATAACCTTAAATGTAAATGGATTAAATGATCCAGTCAAAAGACATAGGGTAGCTGCATGGATAGGAAAACAGGACCCATACATATGCTGTCTATAAGAGACACACCTCAAAACAAAAGATACACATAGACTGAAGATAAAAGGATGGAAAAAATATTTCAAGCAAACGGAAATGGAAAAAAGCTAGGGTAGCAATACTTATATCAGACAAAATGGACTTTAAAACAAAGGCTATAGTAAGTGATAAAGAAGGTCACTACATAATGATAAAGGGAGCAATCCAACAGGAAGATATAACCATTATAAATATCTACGCACCTAATATAGAAGCACCTAAATATATAAAGCAGACTTTGATGGATATAAAGGGCAAAATCAACAGCAATACTCTAATAGTGGAGGATTTCAATACCTCACTAACATCACTAGAAAGATCCTCAAGAAAGAAAATTAACAAAGAAACAGCAGACTTAAAGGACACACTGGATCAACTGGATTTAATAGATATCTTCAGAACCTTTCACCCTAAAGCAGCAGAATATACATTCTTTTCCAGTGCTTATGGTACATTCTCTAGGATAGACCACATGTTAGGGCACAAAAGCAGTCTCAACAAATTTAAGAAGATTTAAATCATATCAAACACTTTCTCTGATCATAATGGCATGAAACTAGAAATCAACCACAACAGAAAAACTGAATAATTCTCAAACACACGGAAACTAAATAGCATGTTATTAAATAACAAATGAATTAAGAATGAGATCAAAGAAGAAATAAAAAATTCCTAGAAACAAATAATAATGAGCATACAACAACTCAAAATTTATGGGACACAGCAAAAGCAGTACTGAGTGGGAAGTTCATAGCACTACAGACGTACTTTAAGAAGCTAGAAAAAGTTCAAATAAACAACTTAACCTTGCATGTAAAAGAACTAGAAAAAGAACAGCAAGTAAAGCTCAGAGGTAGCAGAAGGAAGGAAATAATAAAGATCAGAGTGGAAATAAATGGAGGCTAAAGAAACAATACAGAGAATCAATGAAACCCAGAGCTGATTCTTTGAAAAGGTAAACAAGATCGATGAACCCTTAACCAGACTCACCAAGAAAAAAAGAGAGAGGACTCAAATAAATAGAATTAGAAATCAGAGTGGAGAAATAACAACTAACACAACAGAAATGCAAAATATTGTAAGAAAATACTATGAAGAACTGTATGCCAAAAAATTGGACAACCTAGGTGAAATGGACAAATTCCTTGAAACATTTAATCTTCCAAAATTCAATCTGGAAGATTCAGAAAACCTAAACAGACCGATTACAACAAATGAGATCAAAACAGTTATCAAAATCCTCCCAACAAACAAAAGCCATCTGGGCCGGATGGCTTCACAGAGGAATTCTACCAAATATTCAAAGAACTAACTCCTAACCTTCTCAAGCCATTTCAAAAAATTCAAGAGGAAGAAAGACTTCCAAACTCCTTTTATGAGGTGAGCATAATTCTAATTCCAAAACCAGGCAAAAACAACACAAAGAAAGAAAATTATAGGCCAATATTCCTGATGAACTTAGATGCTAAAATCCTCAAGAAAGTGTTAGCAAACCGGATCCAGCAATACATAAAAAAAATCATACATCATGATCAAGTGGAATTCATTCTGGGGAGATAAGGCTGGTACAATATTCGTAAATCAATCAGTGTGATTCATCGCATAAACAGAAGGAAGGAGAAAAATCACATGATAATTTCAATAGATGTAGAAAAAGCATTTGATAAAATCCAGCACCCACTTATGATCAAAGCTCTCAGCAAAGTGAGAATACAGGGAACACACCTTAACATGATAAAGGTCATCTATGACAAACCCACTGCCAACATCATAATCAATGGTCAAAAATTAAAAGCAATCCCCTTAAGATCAGGAACAAGACAAGGGTGCCTCCTTTCACCACTCTTGTTCAACATAGTACTGGAAGTCCTAGCTACAGAAATCAGACAAGAAGAAGAAATAAAAGGCATCTAAATTGGAAAAGAAGAAGTGAAATTATTATTATTTACAGATGATATGATACTGTATATAGAAAACTAACGTCACAGTCAAAAAACATCTTGATCTGATAAATGAATTCAGCAAAGTCTCAGGGTATAAGATTAATACACAGAAATCAGAGGCATTTTTATACAATAACAATGAACTGTCAGAAAGAGAAATTAAGGAAACAATCACCTTCACTACTGCAACAACAACAACAAAAAGTACCTAGGAGTAAATTTAACCAAGGAGGTTAAAGACTTACACTTGGAAAATTATAAAACAGTAATAAAAGAATCAAGGAAGATACAAACAAGTGGAAGCATATATACCGTGTTCATGGTTAGGAAGAATAAACATCATTAAAATGTTTATATTACCCAAAGCAATTTATAAATTCAATGCAATACCAATTAAAATGCCAATGACATATTTTAAATATATAGAACACATATTCTAAAAATTTATATGGAACCAAAAAAGAACACGAATAGCAACAGCAATCTTGAAAGAGAAGAATAAAGTGGGAGGTATCACACTTCCTGATGTTAAGTTATACTACAAGGCCATTGTACTCAAAACAGCTTGGTACTGGCATAAGAACAGGCATATAGGTCAATAAAACAGAACAGAGAACCCAGAAACAAACCCACACTTTTATGTACAATTGATATTTGACAAAGGAGGTAAGAGCATACAATGGAGTAAAGACAGTCTCTTTAACAAATGGTGTTGGGAAAATTGGACAGCTACCTGCATAAAAATAAAACAAGACTACCAACTTACACCATTCACAAAAATAAACTCAAAATGGATAAAAGACTTAAGTGTAAGTTGTGAAACCATAAGCATCTTAGAAGAAAACAGAGGCAGTAAGCTCACTGACATCTCTCACAGCAATATATTTGCTGATTTATCTCCATGGCAAGTGAAATAAAAGACAAAATAAAAAAATGTGACTATATCAAACTAAAAGGCTTTTGTACAGCTAAAGACAATATGAACAGAATAAAAAGACAAACTACACAATGGGAGAATATATGTGTCAAATCGTCTGATAAGGGGTTAATAGCCAAAATTTATAAAGAACTTGTAAAACTCAACACCAGGACGGTAAACAATCTAATTAACAAATGGGCAAAAGAAATGAATAGACATTTTCTAAAGAGGACATACAGATGGCCAATAAGAATATTAAAAAATGTTCAACATCGCTAATCATTAGAGAAATGCAAATTAAAACCACAATGAGATTTCACCTCACACCTTTCAGAATGGCGCTCATTAACAACACATAATAAGTGCTGGCGAGGATGTGAAGAAAATGGAACCCTCCTACACTGCTGGTGGGAATGCAGACTGGTGCAGCCAGTGTGGAAAACAGTATGGAGATTCCTCAAAAAATTAAAAATGGAACTGCCTTTTGTCCCAGCTATCCCACTTTAGGAATATACCCCAAGAACACCATAGCACCGATTGAAAAAAAGAATAGCACCTCCATGTTTATGGCAGCATTGTTTACAATAGCGAAAATCTTGAAACAGCCCACATGTTTGTCAGTGGACAAGTGGGTTAAAAAGCAGTGGTACATATACACCATGGAATACTATGAGGCCATGAAAAAGAAGGAAATCTTACCTTTTGCAACAACATGGATGAACCTGGAAACTATTATGTTGCATGAAATAAGCCAGGCAGAGAAAGAAAATATCATATGATCTCACTCATTTGAGGAATCCAAGGAACAGTGAGAACTGAGGAACAGAATTGAGACAGAGGAGGGATCAAAGGGAACAGAGGAAAAGAGAACAGAGGGAAAGGGGATGATAGGATAAACCTGAAGGGAAGAGGGTAGGGCGCTGTAGGGAGGGGGGCAAGGGAAATGTTGAGGGGAATATGGGGGTGGAGGGATGCATTTTAGGCAACCCTAGAATCTGTAAACACAATTAATTAAATAAGAAAAAGAAAATACGGGAGAAAAAATTGAGATATGGAAGAAAATTCTTGAAGCCACACTATGAAATAAACAGGATAGGAGTAGGTGATGGAGGAGAGATAATATTTGAAAAGAGAAGAAAGTTGTTTTTAGTATAAAATGACAAATCATGCAAATTAAAAGCCCCATGCAAAATGATCTTTGATGCTATCAGAGTTACATTCTACCACTCCAAGGAAAAACAGAAATGCAGTAATACGGGTATGGTAGTGAGAGGAAATGTTAAATAATACAGGTGTCACGTGACCAAACACATTAGGAGATGGTGGCAATGAAAATGGAGAAGCAGGAAGAAATGTGTGTATTCAGATGTGTCTCTGAATAAGTGAAATGATACTGAGAGGATCAATTTTAGGAAATTCATGCTGCTGGCATGGATACCTTCTCTTTTTCTTACCTTCACATTGAAGATTTAACACACAGAGAAAAGAGCAAGTAGAATATACAGATTCATGAATTTTTATAATACAAAGGGATCTTACCTGTGTAACTGCTATCCAGGTCAAGAAATCAAACACTGTGAAGACTGCAGAAGTCCTCTCTTGGCTTTGTGCCCTTTCCTGCCCAGTCACCATTCCTTCCTGCTTCCTAAGGGCAGCTTCTGCTCTCCCAATTAACTCTCCATATATGAAAAAATGTAGTATTTATTCTTCTGTGTTGTGTTGCACCTGGCTTCTTTCACTTTATTTCACGCAACAATAATGACCTTTGACTCAAATACACATGCATTTTTATTGAGTGCAATTACTATTTTTTAAGTAGTTAAAACAATTTGCACTCCCACCGCAGTGTAAATAGAATGCCATTTGCTCCATAGCCTCCAATACTTTGTCTTTTATTCATCTTTTTAGTATTTATCATCCTTGTGAGTATACAGTGTATCTCATTGTATTTCTAGTTTGTATTTCTCTGATCCTGTTTTCTAGCCTGGACATCTTTTGTAAAGTGCCTGTTTGTCTCTTGTACATTTTCCTACAGGATTATCTGTTGTAGTTTTTAATTAATTGGTCCGAGTTCTTTTACTATTCTAGAAGTTAGCACTTTATCAGATATGTGTGTTGCAATTTGATTTTCTATACTATGGTGTCCATTTCACTCTCTTAATGGTGTCTTGATGAACAACTCATTCCTTTTCTTGTCTTTTAAAATGAATGCTTTCTATGTCTCAATTAAAAAAAACCTTCCTCTATTTCAAGGTCATGGAGACCATGTTATCTCCCAGAAGCTGTATTGTTTTATCTTTCACATTTCAAATATAACCCATGAACGTTTTGTTAAATTGCTGTTTAAGTTTTCACCAATTTATATGCCTACTAAAATGAGCATGAGCATTGCAGCTTCCTCACACATTTGCCAAAGCTTGCTCAAACGGGCTATTATTAGTGTCTTATTTTTAACAATATGGTGACATATAGCTTTTTATTACTACTAAAATTTATTACTATTTGAGACATACAAAAATGATTTAAAAAATTATATATTTTAAAAAATACATATCCATAACCCAGATTTTTCTTTTTAAGTATAGGTTAGTCTTCTAAACTCTTTGAGTTATGGTCAATTATCTCTCTCTCTTTTTTTTTTTTTTTTTTTTTGCATTTTTCCGAAGCTCGAAATGGGGAGGCAGTCAGACAGACTCCCTCATGCGCCCAACCGGGATCCACCCGGCATGCCCACCAGGAGGCGATGCTCTGCCCCTCTGGAGCGTCGCTCTGTTGCATCCAGAGCCATTCTAGCGCCTGAGGCAGAGGCCACAGAGCCATCCCCAGCGCCCGGGCTATCTTTGCTCCAATGGAGCCTTGGCTGCGGGAGGGGAAGAGAGAGACAGAGAGGAAGGAGAGGGGGAGGGGTGGAGAAGTAGATGGGTGCCTCTCCTGTGTTCCCTGGCTGGGAATCGAACCCGGGACTCCTGCACGCCAGGCCGACGCTCTACCGCTGAGCCAACCGGCTAGGGCCTCAATTATCTCTTATTTTTAAAGTTAATGTGATAACAAATTCTAACAAGGTTATTGGCAAAGTAAATGTTCACAAGTGGCTGTCTCAAATCATTCTGGGGATGAGAAGTTTACATATGTATGAGTAAATAAAATTTCTCTTGTGAATTAGTTTCTAAAATGAAAATTGTGTTTCTTGGTAGAAATGCCTCAGTTTAAAACTTTTGGCATTAAAGTATCGTAAACCTAGATAGTCCAATGAAATAATGGGAAGGATAATCTCCAAAAAATTAAAAAGCAATAGATGGCATCTTGATGACCCCCAAATAGCATTCTTAGGCACACCTGCCTAGTGTAGACTTGCTCAGAAAAAAAGATTGGCCATAGTTTTCTTTCTTTTGAATAGGTGACCACCTAATTCACTCTTTCAATGTTTATTGTTGAATTACCCCCAGCTTTAGGAAAGCTATGGATAATAGTGGACCTTTTAGCCCATCTATTATTTACTATTGTTTAGGGGTAGCTGCAGGGAAGCAAGACACATAGTATTCCCCGCATGGCAGTGCAAATACTTTAGTGTCTCCAGAACATAGGAATGGAGGCAGCTCCATCCTAAGTGTTTTCTGGTAGGCAAGCCATGACCCTTATAACCTGCCCTTTTTCCTCTAGAAATAAGTAGCTTTGGGTTGAAAACCCCAAGTCCCAAAAGTAGATACATTTTGTACAACATGAATTTCAATTCAAGATCTCTCTTCAGCTATTACACACTATCAGATGCGAGAAAGTTTTAAATTCTCTGCTAATTTACTAGGAGAAGTTGTTAAAAGGATTTTGACATGGGTGTTTTAAATACCTTGTCACTTAGTGGTATCCTATGTCTCCTAGGTATAAATGCTGTTGGGGGTCTAATTTATCAAAGGATCATCAAGCAGAAAGGAACAGCAAGAGCCCATCTAAGCAAATCTCTAGTCTTCAGGATTTACTTGAATTCAGAAAAATAGCAGTCTAGTTTTCTTTGAAATATATAAAGAATGAAACCCAAAATCTTTACAATAGTCAAATGCTTTTTAATTCTTGAAGCAAGACATTCTTTATAAGTGGGGTTTTTAAGTATTTTAAGAATGTTGAGTAAGTGATTTCGGTGGCCCCCAAAAGAAGCGGAGCTGGCATATCAAGAATGGCTATCATTGGCACTAGGCAAATTGGTTATTATATTTGACTTAATTTTTCTGTTTGAAAGAAGAAAATATTAATTTTACAAGCAGCTTAAGATTGTTAAATGGAGCCCCTGTATAACTCTTTCCCAGCTCTTATTAAGAGTATTAATGTATATATATTAAATTCTATTTCTTTTATCTTGTTTATTGATGATTAGCTGTTCAGTTATCTTATAAGTATTCTTTGTCTGAAAGTATCAGTTCTAAATTGAACACCCTTAAAAAGAGATACTTATGCTCAATTTCCTTAACAATTAAGTCCTAGAAAGTCAATGAGCATCCGAAGATTAAGTTCATCTCAAGAATTTTACTGCCCCCCCCCTTTTTTTTGCTTGCTTGTTTTATTAGTAATGTTTAGTCTGCTCAAATGTGACTCTGGCTTCTTGCTATTTATTTTTATTTTTTAATGTTAAATCCTCTTGGTTTTATTTTTAAAAATTTTTTTATTAGGCCCTAGCCAGTTGGCTCAGCGGTAGAGCGTCGGCCTGGCGTGCCAGGGACCCGGGTTCGATTCCCGGCCAGGGCACATAGGAGAAGCGCCCATTTGCTTCTCCACCCCCCCCTTCCTCTCTGTCTCTCTCTTCCCCTCCCGCAGCCAAGGCTCCATTGGAGCAAAGATGGCCCGGACGTTGGGGATGGCTCCTTGGCCTTTGCCCCAGGTGCTAGAGTGGCTCTGGTTGCGGCAGAGCGACACCCAGGAGGGGCAGAGCATCGCCCTCTGGTGGGCAGAGCCTCACCCCTGGTGGGCGTGCCAGGTGGATCCCGGTCGGGCGCATGCGGGAGTCTGTCTGACTGTCTCTCCCCGTTTCCAGATTCAGAAAAATACAAAAAAAAAAAAATTATTAATTTTAATTTATTGTGTTAACATGGATTCAAGTGTCCCACTCAGTATAACTCCCACCCCCGTATCTCCCATTATACCACCTCTGCCCCATCCCTAATTTACTTCCCCCTTCCTTCTGGGACTTGCTGTCCTGTTATCTGTATCTCTATATATGTATATATAGTTTCACTAATCCCTTCACCTTCTCTGATCCCATCCCCTTATCCCCCTTCCCTCTGACAGCTGTCCCTCTGCTCCCTGTGACCCCGCCACTACCTCTATTCTGTTCCTCAGTTCACTTTGTTCATTAGATTTCACATATAAGTGAGATCATATGATATTTGTCTTTCTCTGACTGGCTTATTTCTCTTAGCATAATAATCTCGAGGTACACCCAAGCCACCGCCAAAGGTAAGATTTCCTTCTTTTTCAAGGCTGTGTGATAATCAATTGTGTATATGTACCACTGTTTTTTGTTTGTTTGTTTGTTTTTTACAGAGACAGAGTCAGAGAGAGGGATAGATAGGGACAGACAGACAGGAATGGAGAGAGATGAGAAGCATCAATCATCAGTTTTTCGTTGCGACTCCTTAGTTGTTCATTGATTGCTTTCTCATATATGCCTTGACCGTGGGCCTTCAGCAGACCGAGTAACCCCTTGCTCGAGTCAGTGACCTTGGATTCAAGCTGGTGAGCTTTGCTCAAACCAGATGAGCCCATGCTCAAGCTGGCGACCTCGGGGTCTCAAACCTGGGTCCTCCGCATCCCAGTCCGACGCTCTATCCATTGCGCCACCACCTGGTCAGGCTATACCACTGCTTTTTAATCTACTCATCCACCGATGGACACTTGGGCTGTTTCCAGATCTTCGGTATTGTAAACAATGCTGCAATAAACATGGGAATGCATATTTTCTTTTGAATCAGTGATTTGGTTTTCTTAGGATATATTCCTAAAATTGGAATAGCTGGGTCAAAAACAGCTTCATTCTTAATTTTTTGAGGAAACTCCATACTGTTTTACACAGTGGCTGCACCAGTCTGTATTCCCACCAGCAGTGCAGAAGGGTTCCGGTTTCTCCACATCCTTACCAGCACTTATTATGTGTTGATTTGTTAATGAGTGCCATTCTGACTGCTGTGAGGTGGTATCTCATTGTGGTTTTAATTTGCATCTCTCTGATGATTAATGATGTTGAATATTTTTTCATATGCTTATTGGCCATTTGTATGTCCTCTTTGGAAAAGTGTCTATTCAATTCTTTTGTCCATTTTTAATTTTTATTTTATTTATTTATTTATTTTTTTGTATTTTTCTGAAGTTAGAAGTGGGGAGGCAGTCAGACATGCTCCTGCATGTGCCCGACTGGGATCCACCCGGCATGTCCACCAGGGGGGCGATACTCTGCTCATCTGGGGCGTTGCTCCGTTGTGGCCGAAGCCATTCTAGCACCTGAGACAGAGGCCATGGAGCCGTCCTCAGCTCCCAGGACAACTTTGCTCCAATGGAGCCTTGGCTGCGGGAGGGGAAGAGAGACAGAGAGGAAGGTGAGGAGGAAAGGTGGAGAAGCAGATGAGCACTTCTCCTGTGAGCACTGACCAGGAATTGAACCTGAGACTTCCACATGCTGGGCTGATGCTCTACTGCTGAACCAACAGGCCAGGGCCTTTTGCTCATTTTTTAATTGGATTGTTTACCTTCTGGTGTTGAGTTTTAGAACTTCTTTATAAATTTTGGTTATTAATCCCTCACCAGATGTATTGGTGAATATGTTCTCCCATTGTGTGGGTTGTCTTTTTATTTTGTTCATGGTGTCTTTTGCTGTGCAAAAGATTTTTAGTTTGATATAGTCCCATTTGTTTATTTTTTCCTTTATTTAACTTGCCTGTGGAGATAAATCAGC
The DNA here is from genome assembly GCF_036850995.1 of Saccopteryx leptura. Lineage (NCBI taxonomy): Eukaryota > Metazoa > Chordata > Mammalia > Chiroptera > Emballonuridae > Saccopteryx > Saccopteryx leptura. The sequence goes on from NC_089508.1 coordinate 85,735,844, forward strand.
AAATACATTGTTATGAGAGATATTGGAGAGTTTACTGCCTATATTTTCTTCCAAGATGTTTATGGTTTCATGACTTACATTTAAGTCGTTTATTCATTTTCAGTTTATTTTTGTGAATGGTGTAAGTTGGTGGTTTAGTTTCATTTAATTGGACAGGTTTATACCTGTCCAATTTTTCCAACACCATTTATTAAAGGGAATGTCTTTACTCAACTGTATGCTCTTACTTCCTTTGTCAAATATCAATTGGTCATAAAGGCGTGGGTTTATTTCTGGGTTCTCTGTTCTGTTCTATTGATCTGTATGCCTGTACTTATGCCAGTACTAAGCTGTTTCAATTACTATGGCCTTGTAGTATAATTTGATATCAGGAAGTGTGATACCTCCCACTTTTAAATTCTCTTGGTTTCATTTTTCCATGAAGATTTATTTTATTATTTTCTAGAACTTTGGAGAAAGGTATAACAACATAAGAAAACAATAATCTTTAAGAAAATGTTATTTATCTTAACTATTTAGTATTTACAATGTATCATCTAAAGTGGATATAATTGGGAAGTGTCCAAATCTTAGATCTAGTGTAGAGAACATTATAAGCAATATCAGAGGTCAAAAATTAGATCAATTTGTTTTAATTGAAATTTGGGTAATGGCTTCTTCCCTTACTCTGGCTATTACTTTTCAAGGATAAGGTACTGAAATCATTGTTATGACTCATTAGATGTATTAATTGTATAACAAATCCAATGGACTATTTTTTCCATCAGGCAACATATTAAAGTATATCCATTGATTAATCTTTTTGTATGTGTGTGTGACAGAGACAGAAAGATACAGAGAGAGGGACAGATAGGGACAGACAGACAGGAAGGGAGAGAGATGAGAAGCATAAATTCTTCATTGCAGCATGTTAGTTGTTTATTGACTGCTTTTTTATGTCCTTTGACTGGGGAGCAACAGTAGAGGGTGACCCCTTACGCAAGCCAGTGAACTTGGGCTTCAAACCAGTGACCTTGAGCTTCAAGCCAGTGACCTTTGGGCTCAAGCCAGCAACCATGGGGTCATATCTATGATCCCATGCTCAAGTCAGCGATCCATGCTCAAGCTGGTGAGCCTATGCTCAAGCCAGATGAGCCCGTGCTCAGCCCTCAACCTCTGGGTTTTAAACCTGGGTCTTCCGCATCCCAGTCTGATGCTCTATCCACTGTGCCACCACCTGATCTGACTGATTTAATTTTATTAAAATGAAGTTTATAAAATAAAAATTTAAAAATCCTTTATGAGTTTTAGTTGCTTTATTTCATAAAACCTAAAGTTTAAAGTCACACTTCATTTTTTTATACAAGGCCAAATCACAATAGCTATAAAGCCTGTCACTATAGAGTCACTAAACTGAAGCCACAGACCAAAGTCAACTTGCTGCCATTTTGGTTGTGCCCACAAACTAAGAAGAATTTTTCCGAATGAACATTTGCAACCTTTCTGATGTCAGAAAATACTAAATATGAACCCTTATTAAGTGGAAAGTTATCCTTAAAGAAAAAGAACATTCTTCTCCTTAGACATGTATTTTCTTAAGTGATCTCAGTTATTGTATTTTCGAACTGGCAACCTCAGCGTTCCAGGTCAACGCTTTATCCACTGCGCCATCACAGGTCAGAGTTATTGTATTTTGAATTTTGTTGATAAAAACAATTTGTTTTTTACATTTTGTTAGATCTTTCTATAATTTGTTCTGTTCTATATAATATCTTCAATTTTGCCACCTGGCCTGCAAAGCCTATAATATTTACTATCTGGTTCTTCACAGAAAACGTTTGCCAGCTGTAGCATTATTTCATCACCAAAGGCTATCGTCATACCAATATGTTATCAAGAATATAAACAATATAAATAGAATGTATTTTGTGTAAAGGCTACTCAATATATCACTAATAATTTTCTTAGCAGAATTATAATTTTCCTATACTAAAGAATATATCTTTTTTTCTGCAGCTACTATTAAATCTAAGAGATTAAAATGGAAAGATATTGTTTTGGTCCATACCTATCAGAAAAACATGAAAGACTTCTCAACTATGAACTCAACATATAAGACCATGTTCAAGCTCTGCTACCTGTACTGTATGTAACTATTACTGTCACATGAAAGGAAAATTTCCTGAATGTCTGATACCAGACACTTTTCTTGTTAACATTTGTAACCCTCACTCAAAGTTCATGCTCTGCTAACCCTGGCTCTTGAACCTGCTCTTTCTCCAGCTTTCTCCATTGGTATAGTGGTCACATTGTTTTTCCAACCATGTAGACTGCATCTTCCCTAAGATTGTTAATATCCCTGGTTTCTTTTTATTTCCCTCTCTTATTTGCCCATTCTTACTATTTCTTGATAATTGTCAATAATTTGTAAACTAAGACCACATTCATGGTAAAGCTTGAGAAGTAAAGTGATTCTGGGCTGTAAGAAGAGGAAAATTACCACTGGAGAGTGGTGCTGCTGGCAGTGAGGTGAAGAAGGAATCTCCGTGGAACAAGAGCGTTCCTCCTCTCACCCTTTCCACACACCCCTACACCTGCAATCTACAGTTATTCTCAAATGCTCTAATTTGGCCTTGTTTTCCTTATTCTTAAAAGAAATAGTTTCAGCCTGACCAGGCAGTGGCGCAGTGGATAGAGCGTTGGACTGGGATGCGGAGGACCCAGGTTCGAGACCTCGAGGTCGCCAGCTTGAGCGCGAGCTCATCTGGTTTCAGCAAAGCTCACCAGCTTGAACCCAAGGTCACTGGCTCGAGCAAGGAGTTACTCGGTCTGCTGTAGCCTCACGGTCAAGGCACATATGGGAAAGCAATCAACGAACAACTAAAGTGCCACAACGAAAAACTGATGATTGATGCTTCTCATCTCTCTCTGTTCCTGTCTGTCTGTCCCTATCTATCCCTCTCTCTGACCCTCTCTGTCTCTGTAAAAAATAAAATAAAAATAGTTTCATACATAATCTTCAATAACCCAACACCAGATGTTTTGTTGTTTTGTCTACACAAGACTAACCAAGATAACTTACTAGTATTTAAATATCTTTTCCAATTGCTTTGAAATATAGAACCTTTAAATTAAAAAGTGAAAGAAGAAAAGGAAAATGACTCTGTTTAAAGAGTATTCCAGTAGTTGAACAGACAATTTTTATAGAAACTTTTCTAGCAATATATATTCATTTAATTTTTATGCAGAAACTATACTAAGGGAGAAATCAATTTTAAAAATAAATAAAGCACCTGGCCAGGCGGTGGCACAGTGGATAGAGCATCAGACTGGGATGCAAAGGACCCAGGTTCGAGACCCCGAGGTCACCAGCTTGAGCATGGGCTGATCAGTTTTGAGCAGGGCTCACCAGCTTGAGCCCAAGGTCGCTGGCTTGAGCAAGGGGTCACTTAGTCTGCTGTTGCCCCCCCCCCTCTGGTCAAGGCACATATGAGAAATCAATCAATGAACAACTAAAGAACCGAAATGAAGAATTGATATTTCTCATCTCTCTCCCTTCCTGTCTGTCTGTCCCTATCTGTCCCTCTCTCTGACTCTCTCTGTCTCCGCCACAATAAATAAATAAATAAATAAAGCAAGAAGACATTTTTCTTAACTAGCTTACAGAAAAAAATAATTCTATGAAACAATTCAAGCCCATCATAAGTAAATAGCAGCAAATGATTTACTAATAAGAGAATGTTTTGATATTCAATAGGCATAAGATAAAGGAATGGTCAGAGTACTGAGGCACTAAGCAGGAAAACTGCTACTTTCTCCAGAATCTCTGCCTTGCCCTGGGCCTATTCCAGGTGACCATAGTGAGCAGCATCAGGCATAGCCACCTACACCATCTGCCTCCAGAACCAGTGGAAGACAGTGACCTAGGATATGAGAAGCCCTTACCCATCAGACAGATGAGACCAGAAACACTCATTTTGTTTCTTTACATTTAAGGGCGCAAGCACCTGACATCTGCCAGACATTGCAGTGTGTAGGCAACACCAAAATTATAACTCCACTCATAGACCTCAGTGCCTCTCAAACTCGATATTGTTTCTACCTTGTTCCCCAACTGACTGGTGAACTGCATCTTCCACTTCATATTGCTTTCAGCCTGTGTTCTCAAACTTTTTAGACTAGGAAGGAATCAGTCAAGACACATCAAGAAGACCAAATTCAAATAGGATCATGAAAGTCTAGGGAAGTTACCTTCAGAGAGAGAGTCAAGGTTCAGTAGTGTCCATTGCTGCAGCAAAGAATAAGAAAAGAACATAAGCTTTGCCATATGAAGTCCTCAGCATTATTTTCCATTCTTCCTATTTCTTTTTTTTTTTTAATTTTTATTGATTTTAATTTATTATGTTTACATAGATTCAAGTGTTTCACCAAATATACTTTCCCCCACCCCCGTGTTCCCCTCAACACTCCCCATGTCCCTTCCCCCCGAAGCCTTCCCCCTTACCTCCAGGGTTTGCTGTTCTGCTCTCTGTAACACTGTGTTATGTATATATAACTTCACTAATCTCTTCCCTTCTCTGATTCCACCCTCTCATCCTCTTTCCCTCTGACCACTTTTCCTCTGGTCCCTTTGATCCTGCCTCTGCCTCTATTCCATTCCTCGGTTCACATTGTTCATTAGATTCCTCAAATGAGTGAGGTCATATATTTTTCTTTCTCTGCCTGGCTTATTTCATGCAACATAATAGTTTCTAGGTCCATCCATGTTGTCATAAAAGGTAAGATTTCCTTCTTTTATGTGGCTGTGTACTATTCCATACTGTATATGTACCACTGCTTTTTAATCCACTCATCCACTGACAAACGTGGGCTGTTTCAAGATCTTGTTTATTGTGAACAATGCTGCAGTAAACATAGGGGTGCATTTCTTCTTTTAAATCAGTGATTTGGTGTTCTTGGGGTATATTCCTAAAAGTGGGATAGCTGGGACAAAAGGCAGTTCCATTTTTAATTTTTTGAGGAATCTCCATACTGTTTTCCACACTGGCTGCACCAGTCTGCATTCCCACCAGCAGTGCAGGAGGGTTCCATTTTCTCCACATCCTCACCAGCACTTATTATGTGTTGTTAATGAGTGCCATTCTGAAAGGTGTGAGGTGAAATCTCATTGTGGTTTTAATTTGCATTTCTCTAATGATTAGCGATGTTGAACATTTTTTAATATGCTTATTGTCCATCTGTATGTCCTCTTTAGAAAATGTCTATTCATTTCTTTTGCCCATTTGTTGATTAGATTGTTTACCTTCCCGGTGTTGAGTTTTACAAGTTCTTTATAAATTTTGGTTATTAACCCTTTATCAGATGTATCATCCAATATGTTCTCCCATTGAGTGGTTTGTCTTTTTATTTTGTTCATATTGTCTTCTGCTGTGCAAAAGCTTTTTATTTTGATATAGTCCCATTTATTCATCTACTCCTTTATTTCAGTTGCCCATGGAGATAAATCAGCAAATATATTGCTGCAAGAGATGTTGGATAGCTTATTGTTTATGTTTTCTTCCAAGATGATTATGGTTTCACGACTTATGTTTAAGTCTTTTATCCATTTTGAGTTTATTTTTGTGAATGGCGTAAACTGGTGGTCTAGTTTCATTTTTTGCAAGTAGCTGTCCAATTTTCCCAACACCATTTGTTAAAGAGATTGTCTTTACTCCATTTTATACTCTTCTCTCCTTTGTCAAATATCAATTGTCCATAAAGTTGTGGGTTTATTTCTGGGTTCTCTGTTCTGTTCCATTGATCTGTATACCTGTTCTTATGCCAGTACCAAGCTGTTTTGAATACAATGGCCTTGTAGTATAACTTGATATCAGGAAATGTGATACCACCCATTTTATTTTTATTTTTCAAGATTGCTGAGGCTATTTGTGTTCTTTTTTTGGTTCCATATAAATTTTTGGAATATATTTTCTATATCTTTGAAGTATGCCATTGGAATTTTAATAGTAATTGCATTGAATTAATAGATTGCTTTGGGTAATGTAGACATTTTAATCATGTTTATTCTTCCTATCCATGAACACAGTATATGCTTCTACTTGCTTGAATCTTTGTTGATTTCTCTTATCAATGATTTATAATTTTCCAAGTGTAAGTCTTTAACCTCCTTGGTTAAATTTACTCCTAGGTACTTTTATTGTTGTTGTTGCAATAGTAAAGGGAATTGTTTTCTTAATTTCTCTTTCAGAGAGTTTACTGTTGGTGTATAAAAATACCTCTGATTTCTAAATATTGATTTTTATATTCTACCACCTTGCTGAATTCATTTATCAGGTCCAGTAGTTTTTTTTACTGAGACTTTAGGGTTTTCTATGTACAGTATCATGTCATGAGCAAATAACAATAGTTTTACTTCTTCTTTTCCAATTTGGATGCCTTTTATTTCTCCTTCTTGTTTGATTGCTGTGGCTAGGAATTCCAGAACTATGTTGAATAAGAGTGGTGAATGGGAGCACCCCTGCCTTGTTCCTGATCTTAGGAAAATTGCTTTTAATTTTTGACCATTGATTATGATGTTGGCAGTGGGTTTGTCATAGATGGCCTTTATCTTGTTGAGGTGTGTTCCCTGTATTCCCACATTGCTGAGAGTTTTGATCATAAATGGGTGTAAATGGGTGCTGTATTTTATCAAATGCTTTTTCTGCATTCATTGATATTATCATGTGATTTTTCTCCTTCCTTTTGTGTATGTGATGAATCATATTGATTGATTTGAAAATATTGTACCAGCCTTGCCTCCCCAGAATAAATCTTACTTGATTATCATGTATGATTTTTTTCATGTATTGCTAGATTCAGTTTGCTAATATTTTGTTGAGAATTTTAGCATCTAAATTCATTAGGTATATTGACCCGTAGTTTTCTTTCTTTGTAGTGTCTTTACCTGGTTTTGGAATGAGGATTATGCTTGCCTCGTAAAAGGAGCTTGGAAGTCTACCCTCCTCTTGAATTTTTTGAAATAGCTTGAGAAGAATAAAAGTTAGTTCTTCTTTGAATATTTGGTAGAATTAGCCTGTGAAGCCACCTGGCTAGGACTTTTGTTTGTTGGGAGTTTTTTGATAACTGATTCAATCTCATTTGTTGTAATCGGTCTGTTTAGGATTTCTGATTCTTCCAGATTGATTTTCAAAAGATTATATGTTTCAAGGAATTTGCCAATTTCACCTAGGTTGTCTAATTTTTAGCATATAATTCTTCATAGTATTTTCTTACAATCCTTGGTATTTATGCTGTGTCAGTTGTAACTTCTCCACTCTCATTTCAAATTTTATTTATTTGAGTTATCTTTCTTTTTTTCTTGGTGAGTCTGGTTAAAGGTTCATGGATCTTCTTTACCTTTTCAAAGAACCAGCTCTTGGTTTCATTGATCTTCTGTATTGCTTTTTAGCCTCTATGTCATTTATTTCTACTCTGATCTTTATTATTTCCTTCGTTCTACTTCCTCTAGTCTTTACTTGCTGTTATTTTTTTAGTTTTTTTAGATGCCGGGTTAAGTTGTTTATTTGAGCTTTTTCTTCTTAAGGTATGCCTGTATTGCTATGAACTTCCCTCTCAGGATTGCTTTTGCTGAGTTCCATAAATTTTGCGTTGTTTTATGTTTATTTTCATTTGTTTCAAGGAAATTTTTTATTTCTTCCTTGCTTTCATTTTTAACCCATTCACTATAATAACATACTATTTAGTTTCCAAGTGTTTAAATGTTTTTCAGTTTTTCTATTGTAGTTGATTTCTAGTTTCATGCCATTGTGATCAGAGAAGATGCTTGATATGAGCTCAATCTTCTTAAATTTATTGAGACTTGTTTTGTGTTCTAACATGTGGTCTATCCTAGAGAATGTACCATGAGCACTTGAAAAGAAAGTATATTCTGTTGCTTTAGGGTGACAAGTTCTGAAGATATCTGTTAAATCCAGTAGATCTAGTATGTCCTTTAAGGCTGCTGTTCCTTTGTTGATTTTCTTTCTTGAGGATCTATCCATTGATGTTAGTGGGGTATTAAAATGCCCTACTATTATAATATTGCTGTTGATCTCGCCCTTTATGTTTATCAAAATCTGCTTTATATATTTAGATGCTCCTATATTAAGCACATAGATATTTATAACGGTTATATCTTCCTGTTGGATTTCTACCTTTATCATTATGTAGTGACTTTTTATCCCTTACTATAGCCTTTGATTTAAAGTCTATTTTGTCAGATACAAGTATTGCTACTCCAGCTTTTTTTTCATTTCCATTTGCATGAAATATTTTTTTTCATCCCTTCACTCTCAGTCTATTTGTATCTTTTGTTTTGAGGTGTGTCTCTTGTAGACAGCATATGTATGGGTCCTGTTTTTTTATCCACGCAGCTACCTTATGTCTTTTGATTGGAGCATTTAATCCATTTACATTTAAGGTTATTATTGATATGTAGTTGTTTATTGCCATTTTATTCTTTAAATCTACATTCCTCTTTTTCTAGATATATTTTTTCCCTTTGTTCTGTTTACAACAGGTCCTTTAACATTTCTTGCAAAATTAGTTTGGTTGTAATGAATTCCTTGAGTTTTTTGGGTGTTTTTTTTTTTTGCTTGTTTGTTGTTTCTTTGGGGTTTGTTTTTTTTTTTTGTCTGGGAAGTTTTTTATTTCTTCTTCAATTTTAAACAATAGCCTTGCTGGATAATGATGTCTTGGTTGTAGGCTTTTGTTTGCATTACCTTAAATGTTTCTTGCCATTCCCTTCTGGCTTCAAGTGTTTCTGTTGAATAATTGGATGTCATTTTTATGTGGGTTCCTTTGTAGATGACTGACTGCTTTTCTCTTGAAGCTTTTAGTATTTTTTTCTTTATCTCTTAACTTTAGTATTTTAATTATGATGTGTCTTGGTGTATGTCTCTTTGGGTTTCTCTTTAATGGAACTGTCTGTGCTTCCTAAACTTGTGTGACTTTTCCCTTAATCAATTTAGGGAAGTTTTCAGCTATGATTTCTTCAATCAGGTTCTCTATCCTTTGTTCTTTCTCTTGTCCTTCAGGAACCCCTATGATGCAGATGTTGTTTCTATGCATGTCATAGAGCTCTCTTAGAGTTTCCTCAGACTTTTGAGCCTCTTTTCTTTTTGCTGTTCTGCTTCTGTGCTTTCATTTATCTTGTCCTCTAAATCACTGATTTGATCCCCTGCTTCATCCAGTCTGCTGTTAATTCCTTCTAGTGTAGTCTTTATTTCTGATATATGTATTTGTCATTTCTGTCTGATTATTTTTATGATTTCAATGTCCTTTTCGTTACTTGTTATCTCTTTATTTAGGTGCTCATTATGTCTGTCCACTGTTGCTCTAAGATCCTTGAGCATCCTAACAATCATTATTTTAAAGTTTGCATCCAATATCTTGGTTATTTCCATCTCATTAAGTTCTTTTTCTGAGAATTTCTCTTGTTGATTCATTTGGATTGCATTTCTCTGTTTTCCCATTTTGTCTGTGTATAGACTGCTCCTTTGGGTGTGCTGTTGTGTAGCTAGCTGAGTATAGGACTGGTGTTTTCTGCCTCCAGCTTCCAGTTGTGTTGTTTCCAGATCTTATTGGGTTGGCATCAGCTATTGTTTGTACTCTGCTGTGGTCTACTTGTCTGCTGCTACTGCTCTTTTTGCTATTTGCGTCAGTGTTTTCTATGGCTTAGCTGAGTCAGTTGTGAGGGTCCCTTCCTTAAGTTACCACTCTAACTAGGGTTGTTATGTCCTGAACTGATGCTCTTCATATCTGGCCACTGGATGTGCCAGCCCTGGACCTCCCTGGATGGAACCTGGTGCAGACAAGTGGGAGTCACTGCCTATGACTGGCCCTTGGCAACTTACTTGGAGCTACAGGTGATCCAGAATTTGTGGTTGCCTCTGCTGGAACCAGGTTCCATTGTAAATATCAGCTGAACTCCTAGGCTGGCTTTTATTTGCTCTTGGCCAGTGTGTGTGGCCACTGTGTTGCCAAGGAGTGGTCTGCACGGTGCTGCTGCCTCCTTGGGCATTTGAGCACTGGCACTACCGGGCACGTGGGCTGCCTCACAGGACACCGCCCCTGCCTCCGTGAGCTTGCAGCCACGGCTACAGCAGCTGGGCCCACCCCCCTTCATGGGGTACTCAGCAGTGTGGGGAGGGTGGTGTAGCCCAGACCTCAGCACTCAAACCCTGTGTCCCTGATGTGCCCCCTGCTCCTAAGCAACTCTTTGCTCTTACTGGAGTAGGAGAGCCTCTGGTGGGTGGGGTAATTGCTTCCCTTTGCTGGTGCTGCTTCTCCCAAGAAAAATGGCCACTTTAGACTTGGAGAATGACTCAGTAGCACAGGGGTTAGGGTGGCTGTCCCCCCACAATGTCTCTCCCTTTGCCTCTGAGATTACACTCTCTTCTTGCAACTCAAGTCCTCTCAGTCCTCCGCACTCCTGGAGCCCTGAGTCAGTGGCTGTGAACAAGTTTTCTGTGCAGTCCCTTTAAGACAGAGCCTGGGTCTGAGAATTTTGTCTCCCTCTCTCAAACAGTAACCCGGCTCTTCTCTCAGCTAAATACTGTTCGTACATCTCTTCTAGTTTCTAGGGCTCTAGGCTGGGGCTCCGGTCCTGAGGCTGAGGACCTAAAACTTTCCAGGAATCCCACTCTGCTGTGAGAGTCCCTCTGAACCACCGCTTGCTCCTGGGAGTGGGAAGCCCTTTCTGTGTCTCCCCCCTTCCTACCAGCTCAGTGTGGTTCCTTTGGTGATGCTTGGTTATAGATTTCTCTTAGTTTAGTCCGAAGTTGATTTTTGAAAATGATTGTTCCCAAGTTAAGTTGTAATCCATTTTGGTTTTGGGAGGTGGGAGTTGTAACATTCGCCTACTCTGTCCCCATCTTTGATTCTCTCCATTCTTCCCATTTTGAATCAATTTTCATGACTCTCCTCTATCTTTGACATTAGTTCTTTTCATTACACATTGAGAGAATCTCCACCATCTCTTTACTTCCAGACAAGGAATTGTGTAGGAGGTAGGACAAAAACCACAATACTATAGGGCATGGAATTCTAAGAAAGACTTCCTTAACAGAGAATGTTTGGCAATGTTTATTGCTGTTTAGGCACAGGAGTTAATGAGAGGGCTGTGAAGGGTAGGAGGGAGGTGACATGGAGGAGATATTTTGGATGTAGGGATGACTTATTATGTCTTGTAGGAGAATAGAAGACCACAGGAGAAATATTAGAGATGCAAAAGAAGGAAGGAGTACAGGAGGGGCATTTCTTAGCTGCAGCAAGGTTGAAAAAGTAGGATCCAAATGAAGTCACTAAAACATTACTAGAATTGAGACAGATGGCTTTCATTTTAGTAAACTAGAAAGTGCTATCATTATATTTAATTGCTCAGATGATTCAAGTGAATTGACATAGAAATTGGGTTCAAGAGAGCTGACTGAGCATTTTTACAGCTTTGATATTCCCTTCCTATCAAAATTCCATAGAAATGACAGAAGAGCTATAAAACAATGGTCATTCCACACAGCTTTACAAAACAGGGAACAGAGCATCAGAAGTGCAAATCTCTGGAAGATATAAAGGAAATTAGGTAAGATTGATGTCATATTCCAAAGAAATCTGCAGCTCCCTAAAGATGGGAAATATCCTCCAACACAAAAGGAACCTGTAAATAAGCCCAAGATTAAAGACTGTGGGGAAACGGAGAGGAATAGGCAATGTATATCTAGTCCAGTTAATTACAGGTGGTAGAACAACTGCACCAGTGTCCTGCTCCCACAGTAGCTGATTCTACTACATACAGGACAAAGCAACAAATTTGGAAATCCAGATATGATGTAGAAGAATGCTAAAGGAGATTTTGATGAGATAGGGTCTCTCTGATTGATAAGCACCAAAACACAATGACATGTGCCCACCCAAAAGACATGCTGTGTATACAGGGCAGCCTGACATTGGGGCCAGCACCATATAATCATCTTTGTTCTCAGACCCAGTTAACATGGTCACTTAAAAATACTCCAGGTAACTATACTCAGTAGTTAAGATCTTTGCTTAAAGTATAAATAGACAACCAAGAACGAAATATCCAAGAATAACCAACACTAGTACCAAGAAGCATCAAACTCAACAAATAAAACAATGTCATCTTTGTGGAAGCAAAGTTAATTTGGGAGATAGAAAACTTAAAAATTATTTTACTTAAAATCGTTAGTGACATTCAGGTGCATAATAACTTTTTTTTTAAGTTGCTGTGAAATGAAATGATTAATGAATTATTGTTTTTTTTTAATCACTCAGGCTGAATAGTAAAAAGAACAGGCCAAAGATGAGTTCAGTGAACTGGAAGGTTGAATAGACTAATTTTTAGTAACAGTGTGTAAAATGGCAGAGGTGAAAAGTATAAAATTTTTTTGCCTATAATGCCTTTTTTTTCCTTTTTGGGTTTGAAATTTTTTAACATAGTTGCAATTCTTTCTCATTCTTTTGTTCTAAATCTTGCTTTATACCTTTCAAAAATTCTTTCTTGTTCTTGTGTGCTGGCAGGACCCTTTTAAATATGCAGCACGACTACAGCAATATTTTTAGATTTAGATGTCTACTGTCACTTTAGTAGAATTTGGAGAGTGACAAGAAATAATGGTTTAGGTTTCCTCAGTTACCTTGAACACAGGAATGAGAGAATCTTTTCCACATTAATTGTCATAGTTCTTTTGTTTTGTTTTAACTTGTGCCTTTAAATCTGGCTTATTTTTCAGAGGATGTTGCCAGCAGAAGTGCTTTTCTCAATAGATCGCCTTGTCCACCAGAGTGACACAAAGATTGGTGACAGTCTTTCTCATCCCAAGGAGAAGTTACATGTGCAGAGTATTTCTCATTGGGCACCTGCTAGCAATGGACTTTACAGTCAATCAAGATTAGTAGATATGCCTAAACTTTTCTTGTTTTTGTGGCAATCCACTAAATATGTGAAATTGACAAGTTGGCTCTTCTCCAATAACAGTTTCCAATTCACCTATAATCCTTATCATATTAGTGATCTCAAGTATATGTAGTGACATCTTTTAAAGGAAAAACTTGATTTGTAGGCAAAGACAATTAAGAAAAGCACTTCTATATATTATTTCACTTGTAAAAACTTAAAACATTCTAGGCCAATTTTTGGTAATTAACTGAAAATAAATATAAATTTATTTTATAGTGCATTTTAAAATGTTTAAAACTAATTTATAGATTTGTTTCTGCAGTAAAAACTTCTGGTGGTTCTTATTTGTTATGGTCTTAGTTTAGGATATGAAATAACAATAATTGTTATTTTTTGGTTATTGGTTTCTAGCTTAATTTAGCGGTGGTCAAAGAATGTACCCTAGGTGATTTTAGATTCTTGCAACTTGTTGAGGCTTGCTTTATGGCCCAACACATAATCAGTGTGCATAAATGATTCATATACAATTATAAGGAATGTTTATTCTATCACTGTTAGGAAGGAAGGTTTATTAAAAGTCTTCTTTAGATCTTCTGTGTCTTTGTTGATTTTTTCTTTCTTTACCAGCAATTCAGAAAGGTGGTTGTACAGATTTGTCCTGTCCTTTAAGTTTTTCAAAATTTTCTCTAGATATTTGAAGGTAAGTGAAAGCAAAATATAAACTGTTTTATCTTTCTGATGGATGTTCTTTATCATACAACCACTTTGAAAGTGGAATAACTCCATCAGCCTTTTTGGTTTGTTTTTTCATGGTATATATTTTACCATCCATTTACATCCAACCTTTTTTTATTCTTATACTGAAAGAATATTAATTGTAAGCAGCATTTAGTTGTATTTTGTGTGTGTGTGTGTGTGAAAGAGAGAGAGAGAAAGAGGGAGGGACAAACAGGCACAGAGAGTCAGAAAGGGAGAGACATAAGGAGCATCAACTCGTAGTTATGGCACCTTAATTGTTCATTGATTGCTTTCTCCTAAGTGCCTTGACTTGGCGGGGGGGACACTCCAGATGAGCCAGTGACCCCTTCCTCAAGTCAATGACATTGGACTCAAGCCAGCGACCCTGGGCTTCAAGCCAACAACCTTCAGACTCAAGCCAATGACAATGGAGTCATGTCTATGAGCCCGCACTCAAGGCAGAGACCTTGGGGTTTTGAACCTGGGTCCTTAACATTCCAAACCTATGCTCTATCCACTGCACCAGCACCTGATCAGGCTAGCTGTATTTGCAATTCAGTGTGAAGATACTGTCTTTTAATTGGAGCTACTACTTTTCATGTAGTTACTTATGTATTTGTGATTCTACTTATCACTTATTTTCTGTTTATCTCATGTTTCATGTTCTTTTTTTTTCTTTTTTACTTAAGGTTAATCAGACTTCCTTCAATAATGTATTTCCCCCTTTATTGGTTTGTTAGTGGTACATTCCTTTAGTACATTTTAGTACATATCCTAAAGAATACATGGTGCCGCCTGAACTGATTACAATCTAATATAATTTCATACATTTAAAACTTTTTGGCTTGACCAGGCATTGCACAGTTGGTAGAGCATAGGCCATGGGATGCTGAGAATCTAGCTTCAAAACCCTGAGGTCGCCAGCTTGAGCATGGGCTCACCAGGCTCACCAGCTTGAGCGTGTGATTGTCACTGGCTTGAGTGTGGAATCATACACATGACCCCCTGGTCGATGGCTTGAGCCCAAAGTCACTGGCTTGAGCAAGGGATCACTGGCTTGCTGGAGCCACACCCCCCCCCCCTCCACATCAAGGCACATATGAGAAAGCAATCAATAGCAACTAAAGTGCTTCAATGAAGAATTGATGCTTCTCATCTCTCTCCCTTCCTGCCTGTCCCTCTCTTTCTTGCTCTCTCTTTCTCCTCCTCTCTCTCTCTCATTAAAAATAAAAACTTTTTGAACAATTTATGTTAGGAACTTAGAATATTTTAAGTTTATATTTCATCATCCTTTGTTATTATTATTTAGTCCTACATATATTTTATTCCCCCAGAAGACATAATTACTGTTTTGTACAGTCAGTATTTATTTATATTTACCCACATTTTTCTATTCCTGATGAATTTGTGTTCCTTTTTGAAATCATTTTTCTTTTGCTGACTGAACTCATTTTACATTTATTTTAGTGATGATATACTGGCAAGAATTTCACTTGCTTTTTCTCTACTAATATTGTTATCTCATCTTCCCTTTTGGAGGATAATTTGGGTTAGTATAAAATCTTAGGATGACAATTTTATTTCAGCAGCTTTAAATTTCATTCCTTTATCTCAGCAATTTTTAACCAGTGTGCTGCTGTAGGCACACAGGTGTGCCACAAGAATTTTTAAGACATGTGGTACCTGACTGTTTTGTCAGGAACACTAACCTCTTTCCCTTAAATTGTCAAATAAAAAAATAATAATAGGCCCTGGTCAGTTGGATCAGTGGTAGAGCATTGGCCTGGCATGTGGGAGTCCCGGGTTTGATTCCTGGCCAGGGCACACAGGAGAGGCGCCCATCTGCTTCTCCACCCCTCTCCCTCTCCTTCCTCTTTGTCTCTCTCTTCCCCTCCTGCAGCCAAGGCTCCATTGGAGCTAAGTTTGCCTGGGCACTAAGGATGGCTCTGTGGCCTCTACCTCAGGCTCTAGAATGGCTCTGGTTGCGGCGGAACAATGCCCCAGATGGGCAGAGCATCGCCCCCTGGTGGGCGTGCCGTATGGATCCCGGTCAGGCTCATGCGGGAGTCTGTCTGACTGCCTCCCCGTTTCCAACTTCAGGAAAAAAAAAATAATAATAATAACAACAGCCAGCACAACAATAGCTCTCTGGTGTGAATGAACCCAAATTATATCTATTTTTTGGTCAGACCAGCAGAAGTATATTTTTTGGTATGCTGTAGAATGTTAGTAATTAGTTTATGTGTGTCATGAAGTGAAAAAGGTTGAAAATCAGTCCATTATCTGTCTTTCGTTATTTCTATTAAGAAGTCAACTACCATTCTTATTTTGGTACCTGTGAATTTAAGATATATTTGGCTATTTCAGGGGTGTTTTTCCTCCTTGTCTCTCATTCTTAGCAGTTTTACTATATGTGATTTAGTGTAGAATTTTTTGCCTTGATATCTTTTACTTTGGAAATTTTTTGCCTTTATATTTTTAATTACCTTTATGTTTTCTATTCTCTTTTCTCCATCTTTTGGGATACCAACTAGGCATACTTTTTTTTATGAGTCTCATATCTACAAAAACTTTCTGGTATTTCTTCCAGATTACTTATTCTCTCTTCAGCTTCCAATATTCTATTTAATCTACCTATTGCATCCTTAATTTGTTATTGTTTTAGTCCTAGAATTTATATTTAATTCTTTTTTATATATTCTAGCTGCCTAACAACTATAAATTCTCTGGGACATTTATTTTTGAACCGATTAATTATAGTTCTTTTATTCAACTTGATAATTTCAATAAATTGATCATATGTTGATCTGGTTTTGTTTCCTGTCCTACTTTGTGTCATTTCTGTGTTTTTTATTATTATTATTATTATTATTAATGCCAAAATGTTTGCTAAACTGTAGTGACTCTGGATAATGTTTCCTTTTGCTATTGATCCTGTTGGCCCACAGAGTGTTGGCAGATTACCTTTGTTTAATTCTAGGACACACTTGCAGATTTGGTATGCTAATCCACCAAATCTCCTGTTTTAGTATGTGCACACCTGGATTTCTAATTAAGATCCTGAGGTTTTAACTCTCTCTTTAGCTCACTGTCTCTCAAGTTTTTGAACTCTAGTTTTTGTCTGCATAGAGCTGTGAGATTGATGAAACTTTACTCAGTCCTTTATTCGATTTCTGCTTAGCTTCTTATCCTCCTATTTTGTGTAACTCAGTAATTCAGCAAATTATTTCTTAATCTTTAGTTCATTTATCTTTTAGAAATGCATGCTTTATTGTTTGTGCTAAATTTTATAAAATAATTGCATGCATCATAAAGCATATACTTTTATATTTTAATTGACTTTATTGGGGTGACACTGGTTCATAACATTACATGGGTTTCAGGTGCACCATACCGTCTGCACACTGCACCATATATTGTATTTACGACTTCAAGTCAAGTCCATTTTTTCCCCTTTACCCTCTTCTACCTCCGCCGACTTACCTTTCCCTCCCATAATCACCAAACTGTTGTAACTTTCCTTATCTCAGCATTAAAAAACGTATTGTAGGATTGTGCACCTAAAACCTGTATAATTTTGTTAACCAGAGTCACCCCGAGAAATTCAGTTTTTTAGAGAAATGTCTGTATGTAGTTTGCTTTTCCTAAAAATGAAGTAAAGTTAGTTTGTTGGATTTTTCCCCTTCTTTTTCATTAGCTTAACAAGGCCTCAGAGTTTTTATCATTAAACTAGTTACTCTATTCATGTTTGCAGTAGTCATAAGATCATAAAATTTAGCGCTGGGAGGAACCTAAGACATCGTCTTCTGTTGGCTAACCTCCCACACAGAACAGAAATGTTTCCTGCAGCATCCTTGGCATATGCTCATCCGGTCTCAATTTGGGTATCTTTAGCAAAGGAGCTCATCATTTCCTAAAACAATCCATTCTGTTGGACAACTCTATTTTAAAAATCCTTATGTTGAGTTAAAATATGCCTCTTTGTAACTTATACTCATTTACTCATTGTTTCAAGTTTTCCTTCTGGAATAAGTCAAAACAAGAGAACATTTCAGATAGCTGTATTTAAAGCAGACCTAAATGCCATTCCTGTCTTTTTTAATCTTCAATTTATTTTGCTTTTTTTGTCCCAAAGCATTGAACATAAATTGCTAAACTTTTATAATAATCATGAAGAAAACCATCTATTTGGAAATGTTTAAAAAGCTATCTTTACATTATACATTATACAAATCCCTCTGATATTTTGAAGACAAAAATTCTTTTGTAATTATCTTGAATTATATTTTTGTATTAAAGAGAGAGTAAAAAGACTGCTATCTATTTTCAAAGGTGACACTACGTAACCAATTGTGGGAACTTAGAACCTCTATGGAGGCAACTTTCACACAACTAGTTTTCATTAGGTTTAACATTAATGATAATTATACTAAAGCAAGCACCTCCTCTTTTCCTGATGTCTTTTCTAATTTATGCATTACCACAATCAGTCAGACTGCCTGTGCTAGCTCTATGTTAAGCAAAATACTTTCTCACTTTAATACCAACTACTCTTTTTCCTTTTTAATTCATTTTAGCGAGGAGAGAGAGAGAGAAGGGGAGGAACAGGAAGCATCAACTCCTATATGCGCTTGACCAGACAAGCCCAGGGTTTCAAACCGGTCGCCTCAGCATTCCAGGTGGATGCTCCATCCACTGTGCCACCACAGGTCAGGCCTTAACTACTCTTTTTTTTAATGACTTTACATCATCATGTTCTTTGCTCTGTTTTGTTGTTGTTTTTTAACTGTATCTGATTTTGTTTCCTGAGTGTTATGTCCAAAGAAGGTAGCTGCCAAATCATGACATTGACCCATATATTAAATATTTCTGATTCTACCTACTAGAATGAAATGAGTCTTAACATGAGCCAGTAGCTCAGCTCTCATATCAAACACCGCTTGATTACACTGCCAGAGGCTGATGGCATTCAGACTTCAGCTTGGAGAGTTAATAGTTTCCTCACGCTCCTCCCTCTGTCAAGTATATTTAGTTGAGCTTGTGCATATGACTTCAGTTCATAAAAAGTTTACAAGTGCAGCTGGAATGCTTAGCATTTAATTGTTACATAAATAAGTGTTTGAGAATATATGTAAACTTGACAGTGTTAGTACCAGATGTTCCAGTAACACAGTAATGTACTCTGAATGTCCATTCTCACTTTTAGCTTGTTTATTTTGGCAGTATCTCTTTATCTGCTGAGTTTCAGATAAGCACATATTACCTCTATCCATAGTGTTGATCCTCTTCATGTTGCATTCAAGTTACATTTATTACACTTAGTGTACAGAAATACAAATAACACAGACATTAATATACACAGACATTTTTACACATCTCCATAAAATGCAAATATTTCAACTCCTAAATGTTTATGGTCTTCTCTGGACATATGTGTGTACTGTCATCTCTAGAGGAATTGCCTTTATAATTATGGATTATCAAAGTATATTCTTTCCGTTTCTGACCACCAGGCACTTCAATTAGGAGATTTCCATCTACTGCACAAATTCTCCTGCCTGCCCTGGGTCTTCCCCACCTCCCACCCCCCACTACGGCTGACTGGATCCTGATATGATAGAAACTATTAGCATTTGAAAGCACAATATTTGTTTCTTAATGGTTTTATTCTATAGTTATTCAAACTTACAGAAAAATTGTAAGAATAATACTTAGAACACTCATTTATCTTCTACCAAGATTCACCTGTTGTTGATATTGTGCCCCACTTACTTTATCAAATGTGAGTGCTCACTTGTTCTCTCTCTCCTTCTCTCTTTGCATATCTGCATGTGTGTGTATATCATGTATATATTATGTATGTGTTTATACATGTACACACATTTTTTTTCTGAACCATTTTAGGATTAGTTGGATGGCATTTATTCCTAAACTTCAGTGTAGTTTTTTCTAAAAATAAGAATATTATCTTGCACTCAAGTAAATTTGAAGTTGATGTGCATTTCTAATCTTTTTTTGTGTTGCAATTTTGTTAGTTGACCCAACGGTATAGTATATCCAGGTCTTACTTTTGGAGTCAGGATGTACATGATGGACATGGTTTCTACTGGGGGCTGTGTTGAAGTAGTGTTACGGTTCTGGAAACCATGTGGCCTGGCAGTTTATCAAGGGAGGTAATGAATAAAAGTCCAAATATGGTCAAAAATGAAAGTAAAAGGTTGAAACCAAAAACTCATTTCTAAGCCTCATAATGAGAAGTCACGCAAGGCCCCCAAAAGAGCAACCAACTGTGAGATTGGTTGGGAAACGTGCTACAATGAGTGTTAAGGCAAAAAGTTTAGAATTGATTTTCTGAGGTTGACGGAGGTCTGTCGTTATGTAAAAACATCTGTGTAGTAAGAAACAAGCTTGACAGCCAGAAAGAGCCAGATTCTGCCTTGCTTGGGTTTCAACTAATAGAAGACCATAAGTCAGTTAAGGCCCAGCCTCTGGGCAGAGAGAGTTCTCATCAGTGATTCTTCAAAGAGAATCTGAAATGGCCTTTGTAGAGTGGAATCCAAGACTGCTTGGCTCTGACCATGAGGGATGGACCAGAGCAGCATCCAAACATGAGTAAGCAGAGTAAGGAATAGTGGGAAAGAAGGAGTAAAGGCAAGCAGATACATGATGTCAAATTTTAGTGGGTTTAGGAACCATGCTCAGGTTTGCACAATGGATACATGGCACAGTTCTGGAGGGAACAGAGTCATCTGAGTTCACTGCTTGAATTGTTTCCCTTGGTGGGAGATGTGTTTTATTTATATATAATGCTGTAAAAAATTATTCTAGGAACATGCTGTCTTATAAACTTGCCTCCAAAGAGACAGGAAAACAAGAAAAATGTGCGTGAAGTTAAGTAAAGAGTAGATCAAATTAGCATTCTTATAGAATGAGCTGTAGATTTACTGGAGACATACTAAAGGGAAAAATACCAGAGCAGCAGACTAGCACATCAATCATTTGAAATTGTCTGACAGTGTTGAAGAGGATATCCTGGCTGCAGAAAGCACAGAGCTGTCTTAAGGCTAGAGGCCCAGGTCAGAACATAGTAAGAACGAAAGATGAGCAATTTTGAGAGGAACCAGCTGGCTTATGGTGATCCAAAGTACACAGATGTTAAAGGCTTACTGTCCCAACAATACTATTACCTAACAGAAGACTAACAGAATAACCATTAAAAAAATTACAAAACTTGAATTACCATGTTGACTCTTTAGGTCAGTCAGACTCTAAGTGTGTTTCTTTTCCATCATACTAATTTTCTATTTTAATGTTATTTTGTATCTTCTGGTTGATGGCTGTAAGAAAGAATATAATTTTTTATAAAAATTAAAAAATAAAATGTAACTGACCTTTTTTTAGAAATATGTATAGAATTCTATTGATGTGTGACCTTTAGTAGTCTTTTAAGAAATGATCTGAACACAATAACCAAGATCCATAATTTCCTCTACGCATTCATCAAAATTTCTCAAACTGGAACAAAGGTGTTTTTGTGGCAAGTGGAGAGATGGTAGATCTCAGGTCAGTTATGAACCTTCTGATGTGGTAATTGAATGTAAAAAGGAGTAATCTAAAATTTACAACCTAAGTGGCTTGAATCATGGGAGTAATCAGGAACTGCAAACAAAAAGCATTTGAGGCCTGACCTGTGGTGGCGCAGTGGATAAAGCGTCAACCTGGAAATGCTGAGGTCGCCAGTTCGAAACCCTGGGCTTGCCTGGTCACGGCACATATGGGAGTTGATGCTTCCTGCTCCTTCCCCCCTTCTCTCTCTCTCTCTCTCTCTCCTTTCTAAAAAAAAAAAAAAAAAAAAAAAAGCATTTGAAACATGTTCTTGTTGCAGAGTATGTCCTGAAAAATAATACTATGTTCTTTAAGGTCATTGTTTCCTATTTAATGATATTGAATATTTTGGAATGATACTAATATTTATTTGGAAACATGACATACCATAGAAAGAGTCACTCTATACCCTTTAAATATATTTAAAAATAAGTACCCACCATATATATTAGAATCAACCTCATACTACCTCACTCAGAGGTACCCAACTTTATTTATTCAACAAGTATTATTAAGTACTTAATAAAAACCTTTATACATCTCTACAGCATTACTGGGTACATGAGTTGGCCTTGTGAACATCCTTTACTGTATGCACCATGCATACAAGGAGACGTCCCCATTTGTTCATATATGAAGATGTGAAAACGATATTAAAAGTGCTCCTCTGTGACTAGCAGCCTCTATTTTCAATTCTAGGACATGGTAACTGTATAAATAAGCAGAATTTCACATTTGATTATCAACTCTGTAAGTACATCACGTTCCTTTGTTGTTGGTATTCAGGGAATGTGAGAGGGAGGCTATCTAATTCAGCTGCAGCTTTCTTCCTTTTTTTAAAACCATCAAAATAGCTTCATGGAGATGAGCCTTGAAGAATGGCTTTAACATACTTTTTCTTTCTTTATTTCTTCTCAGGTTAGTGTCACTTCAAAAATAAAAATAAAAATAGACACTCTTATTGGAACTTTAGGAGTAATGCTGGGTATAAACAGGCTTAGAATATACTTAACTGTAGTAATCCTTCTCGACACACATAGAGATGAATTGATAACCGGATTTGGCATTTCAAATATTTTTTACCCAAGGCAAGGGCTTTAAGGTGTTTTCTTGGTATTAGAGAGTTTAGAGTTGAAAAAGGTGCCATTTATTATTTTCTCTTTCTGTCAGCTTAGGACTTCTCTTTACAATCATGTTTATAAAACTGGGCCTTTTTGTTCTTAAATGTTTTACCTGTTGAAGAATGTTCCATCAGAGGATGTGCTAAAATCTTAAATTGTGTGTGCCCAAGATTTTGACTGAATAATAGTCTGATAAAACCAGATAAAGTAATTTATTAGAGGAGGATCTTAGACTTGGAGTCAAAGGTAATGAGTTCTAGTCAAGAATCTGCAACATAATTTGTTTATGCTATTGAGAAAATCACTGAGTGTCTCTCAATTCTCTGTTTACTCATTTGAGATGTGAGAGGTTTGGTTGCCTGTTAAGATTCTTCCAACATGAAGTACATTTCATCAGTTAGACATCAGAAAAATAAGTCATTTAATCATGTTAACCACATCAACTGAGCAGTTCTGCCAAAATATTTAAATCATTTATAATAAGACTTTGAACAATCAGAAAACAACACTGTTATAGCTTGAGAATGTCAATACCATTATGCTACAATAGTATTAGCTTCCAGAATAAATTACAGCTAATTTATTGCATGAGCAAGAGGCTATAAATGAAAATAATAATAAGATTAACTTTCATAATCCTATTATCTCATGGGACTCAAGGAAGAAGAATCATACTTCCTCATGGGATTTCTTAAAAAAAGATGACTATGCCTGACCCGTGGTGGCGCAGTAGATAAAGCTTCGACCTGAAACACTGAGGTCACGGGTTCAAAATCCTGCACTTGTCTGGTCAAGGCATATATGGGAGTTGATGCTTCCTGCTCCTCCCCTTTCTCTCTCTCTCTGTCTCTCTCTCTCCTTTCTAAAATGAATAAATAAATTTTAAAAAGATGACTATATCCAAAAAACAGAATATCCAAATAAAAATTAAGTAGCCATTAACCTCTCCCCCCTTTTTAACATGAGAGCTCATTGATTTGAATAATTTTCTCTTCATTAAAACTGATAGAATACTTTACTATATCAACAGGTTATTTATGATTGAAAAGACATAAGGAAACAAGTGTAGGATTTTAAGTCAGGAGATATAGCTTCAAGAATCTGTTCTATCGCCTACTATATAGATATAATTAGGGTTATTTAACATCTCTGAGCCTCGGTTTTTTTATTTTTAACAAGGTGGAAACAGGAATACTTGTCTTTCGAGCTGTTGTCTGGATAAAATGAAATAATGAATGTGAATCATAAAGGTTGGTATGCATTATTATTGTTAACTCAAAAATATTTTAAAATATTTTATATTTAATAAACTGTATTTTTCCATCCAATTCCATACAGATAACATCATACATTTACAGAAAGTATTATTAAACTCAAATATAAGGGGTGGAAGAAGAAAAGGGGAATGGCATCAACATATTTTGAGGACCCTGACCCAATTCAGGAGAAGCCAGACAACAGCTTTATTTTCTAATTACTATATATGTACTTTCTAACTTCTACATAAGAAACAGGGCCTAGCTATATGATCACCTCTATAAGAAAGGGGAATTCTGTACCTTTCTGGGTGCTATAAATTGTGAAACAAAGAATAGGTGCTCAAATAGAGAAAAACTCTAGGTTTTCATCCACCACTTCACTCCTGTACCATTTCTCTAAGTTTTCTTTTCTTAATGTATGAAATGTTCATCTGTATGTAGCTCACAAATCCGATGGAAAGGGCTCCACACCAAGCTGTGAACTGATTGGTGTATCAGGAGACTGCTATTCAAGTTTGGATCCAGGTAGATTTTTAGCTGAAATGCCAGAAGAGAAAGAAAATAAAAAAAGAAAAACCTTCTTCATTATGTATATGAGATAATTACATTTCAAAAATCGTTGCAGCCCCAATCCAAGAAGGGGCCACAAGGTTTAATTGTGGGTGTGCTATTTTCAGATTAATTAGGACATTTAACTTCATTTTTTATACCACAGAATTAATCCCATAAAAATTAGTGATCTCGAAGGAGTCAGTTGTCAACTCTGACAGGATCTCTTTGCCATAATCTATTAAAATGCTGCTTTTATCTTGTCTTGCCTGTGTCATATTTTATGGATTTTTTCATAAACACTGCCTATACTTCATAAATGTCTCAATTTTCTAGTCTATTAACATTACTTCAAAAGCAATTGATAAAAGAGTAGGGCATGCATGAAATAATACACCAATAATGTGAAGTGCTGGAGGCAAGAACAGTGGGTAGGATCTGCACAGCTTGTGAGCTGAAACAATGAAAGGATGTTTTATCTACTACAATAAAGAAACAAATGATCAGTTTTGAGAGTAGAAAAAAGATGGCTAGTAATTGGGCAGATGAAAAATGGGTTACACAGAAAATATAGCATATTTTGAAAATGAAACTGAAATGAGAAAATAAACATCCTCAAGTATATATTTACATTATGGGGAACTTTTTCCCTTTGGTTAATAAAGATCTGATATTCAGCCTAATTTGACCTGAACATAAGAGTCTTATTCTATGTGCAAACACTATTTCCTTTATATACATATATTTAACAGACCTATTAATATATGTATTCTATGTATTCACTACAATAGATGTTGGAATTTATTTTTTAATCTTTAAGATTTTTTAAAAATCAATTTAATCTTTTTAACATGTAGATGATATACTTGTGCAGAACCCTTTTTATACTTTTAAACCTCTCTCATATGACCGAGGTTGATACAATGAAATGAGAACCTTATCTGGATTTGTATCACAAATGTAATTCACAGGTATATACGCAAACTGGCTTTAAAAAGTTAGTCATTTATTATGTATTTAAATGAACCAAAAGAAAGAACATTGAATAGATGCAGGATTTTTGCTTTTCCTTTTTCTTTTATTTTAGTCTTCATATTTTACCACCTGATTTAGTTTAATGAAGCCAGATACTATTATGAACTCTTATTCTTAAGATACCATGCTTTATATAATGCGGGATCATAGGCCCCCAAATGGTTGGACAGTACCAATGTTTACCTGTCATTATCAATAACTCTTTTCACTCTTAAAAATGTACTGGCTTACACATGCAAAAGAATGAAACTGGACTACAGTTTGTCCCCCTGTACTAAAATTAACTCAAAATGGATCAAAGATTTAAACATAGGACCTGAAACAATTAATTCATAGAAGAAGACATAGGTACTCAACTCATGGACCTGGGTTTTAAAGAGCATTTTATGAATTTGACTCCACAGGCAAGAGAAGTGAAGGCAAAAATTAATGAATGGGACTACATCAGACTAAGAAGTTTTTGCTCAGCAAGAGAAACTGATAACAAAATAAACAGACAGCCAACTAAATGGGAAATGATATTTTCAAACAACAGCTCAGATAAGGGCCTAATATCCAAAATATACAAAGAACTCATAAAACTCAACAACAAACAAACAAACAATCCAATAAAAAAATGGGAAGAGGACATGAACAGACACTTCTCCCAGGAAGAAATACAAATGGCCAACAGATATATGAAAAGATGCTCATCTTTTTTAGTTATTAGAGAAATGCAAATCAAAACTGCAATGAGATACCACCTCACACCTGTTAGATTAGCTATTATTAACAAGACAGGTAATAGCAAATGTTGGAGAGGCTGTGGAGAAAAAGGAACCCTCATACACTGTTGGTGGGAATGTAAAGTAGTACAACCATTATGGAAGAAAGTATGGTGGTTCCTCAAAAAACTGAAAATAGAACTACCTTATGACCCAGCAATCCCTCTACTGGGTATATACCCCCAAAACTCAGAAACGTTGATACGTAAAGACACATGTAGCCCCACATTCATTGCAGCATTGTTCACAGTGGCCAGAACATGGAAACAACCAAAAAGCCTGTCAATAGATGACTGGATAAAGAAGATGTGGCACATATACACTATGGAATACTACTCAGCCATAAGAAATGATGACATCGGATCATTTACAGCAAAATGGTGGGATCTTGATAACATTATACGAAGTGAAATAAGTAAGTCAGAAAAAACCAGGAACTGCATTATTCCATACGTAGGTGGGACATAAAAGTGAAACTAAGAGACATTGATAAGAGTGTAGTGGTTACGGGGGGAGGGGGAAAAGGGAGAGGGAAAGGGGGAGGGGGAGGGGCACAAAGAAAACTAGATAGAAGGTGACAGAGGACAATCTGACTTTGGGTGATGAGTATGCAACATAATTGAACGACAAGATAACCTGGACTTGTTATCTTTTAATATATGTATCCTGATTTATTGATGTCGCCCCATTAAAAAAATAAAATTATTAAAAAAAAAAAAAGAAACAGGAAAAAAAATGTACTGGCTTAGATGACAAAGTATATGATAACCTATTAAACTATGCAGCCAAATGAATATTGGAAGGATGTTTTAGTAATATATTTAATTTTAAATTTCTTTAAACCTACATAATACTGTCTAAAATTATTAGTATGAATTAGTTTTAAATTCAGATAAGTAAGTCCTTACTTCCTGACTTATATTCTTCTAGTTTTTGACTTGGAAACAAGACCATTTTATTGTCATTTGGGTCAAGAAATTATCTCAGGCCCTGGCTGGTGGCTCAGTGGATTGAGCATTGGCCCAGCATATGGACGTTCCAGGTTTGATTCCAGGGCAGGGCACACAGGAGAAGCGACCGTCTGCTTTGTTCCCTCACTTCTTTTCTTTCTCTCCTTCTTTTCCTCCCTCAGTCAGTGGCTCGACTGGTTCAAATGTAGCCCCAGGTGCTGAGGATAGCATCATTGGAGCGCATTGGCCTCAGGCACTAAAAATAGCTCGGTACTCGAGCATCAGCCTCAGATGGGGGTTGCCAGGTGGATCCCAGTTGGAGCACATGCAGCAATCTGCCTCACTATTTCCCCGCACCTATAAATAAATAAATAAATAGAATTCTTTTGAATAACTTTATTCTGATTATTCAATTCTAACACTTGGAAAGCAGATGATTCTTCTCATACCCTAATGGATAGTGACAGAGTAGGTTGTTGAATTATACATACTAGTAGTACTCTATGGAGCAAGTAATATTGATGAATAATGTATGAAACCTAGCCTTTGACCTTACAGGGGCACAGGAGATTATGATCAAGGACATTCTTTAGTCCTCAACATTGGAAAGAGTGTTTGAGAGCCCTGGTTGTCAGTACTAATCCAAGTAAACAGTCACCAGAATTATGTGAATAATATCTAGACTCACCATCTGGGGTGAAAGACAATAAGCAACTGTTACTAATTTGACCTAATTTCCACCTATCTCCCACTCATTTATCCTTCTATCTTCCATATCACAGGAAATATCATAAATATTCACCCAGTTGCTCAACCCCAAAACCTAAGGATTTATATGCCCTCTTGTATCAACTATATGCATCAACAAATTCTGCCACATCTACTCCTAGAATCCAATCAGAATCCACCTGCTGTTTTTCATCCTCACTCTTGCAATCCATGTCTAAGCTGTCTTCATCCTTCTCCAGGTTTTGCGATAGCCAAGTTATCTATTTCCTTACTTCTCTTGCCTCCTCCTCTTTTCATGCTGTACTTCCTTCCTAGGTAATCTCATCCATACATAAGGCCTCAGTCACCATCTACTTATATATATATAAATGACTCACAAAGTTATATCCTTACTCTAAATCATTCCTCAGAGCTTCATACTTTTATGTCTAACTGCTCTATTTTGTCATCTCTTCATAAATGTGTCAAGAGAAATCAAACTTAGCATGCTCAAACCATAATTTAAGATTTGCTCTTAAACCTTGGCCTCTTCCACAGTCCCTAAGCCAGTGACACATGAACACAAACCCTTGGTGACATCTTTTAAATCTCCCTTTTTTCTACCATCATTTTTCATATCCAGGTATGATAGGACCTCAAGTGATCTTCTTCCTAAATATCTCTAGAATCCAGCCACTTCTCAGCATCTCTGCCCCTATAGTATATCTCCCATTATCACTCACCCGGACTGTTCCAACAACTTCCACATTGGTTTCAGTATCAACTCTGGCTCTTCAGCCAGAATGATATTTTCTTAAAAGTGCATATGTGATCATATCGACCTCTTTATTCCTTCTCCACCACTACTCTTCCCACTTTGACCCAACTTTTGGCTTCCATTCATTCATTTAACTGCATTCTAGGAGCTAAACATAACAGCTCTGGTCTTGTAGAGTTTATATTTCAATGAAAATGTAGACACTAAATAGAAAACAAATAGAGTAATTTAAGATTTGGCTAAGTACTATGAGGAAAATAAATTTGGACACAGAAATAAAGAATAATTAGTTTTTCTTTCCCCCAAGGATTAACTGTGGGGAGAGCTGGAGAGAGATTCAGGATGCAGCTGTGGTGGGAGGAGCATAGTAAGTATGAAAAATAGAGGTAAGGGTGGGCAGGCAGGCGATGATGGTAGGAGATAAAGAAAAGGGGATGACTTGGCACATACTCTAGAGGGCGAGCTTACAGAGTTTGCTAATGATGGGCAAAAGAAAAGTAGGAATTAAAGTGATGCGTAGATATTTAGCGTAACCATCAAATGAGTGATAGTCACATAAGTATGTGAGATGGGGAAGAGCAGGGAAGGTGATTTGGTGGGGGTTGGGATCTGGATGGAGAAGAATCAAGATTTTATTTTGGCTGGAGTAGGTTAAATTTACAATGTACAGTAGACATCCAGGTGGCTAGCTCTATCAAGCAAGTAGGTGACTATATGATACTGGAACTCAAGGGAGAGATCAGGACTGCAGATATAAAATTGAAAGTGATAGCATGTAGATGGTGATTAAAACCTCGGAACTAAATAAATAGTCACCCACAGAGGAAAGATGAGGAAATGAAGAGGAGAGGGCTCAAGTCCTTAATAGCCTCAGTTAATGTCCTTTTGTGAATCTCTCTCTGTTAGACAAAAAATAAAACCAAGGAAGTGTGGTATCTTGGATGTGAAGAAAGTTCTTAAAGAAGGAGGGGGTGGGAATAAAATAAAAGAAGGAGAAAAAAATAGAAAAATTTGCTAGTGGGACAAATGTTGCTCTGAATAGAATAAGAGGAGGACAGGGAACTGACATTGGATTTGACAAAATGGAGGTTGTTGAGAACTTAGTCAGGATGAGACTCAACAGACTGGTGCAGATAAATTATTTGTTAGCTATTGGTACATGGAAAAAGAGATGGTGAGTGCAGACCACACTTTCAAGGAATTTTGTTATATGGGGGAACAGAGACAGGGTAGTTGGAAATTGGAGTCAAGCGATTATTTTTTCTAAATGGAAGTTACTAGAGCATATTTTTATGTTGGTGGGTATAATCCAAATAGAGAATAAAACTAAACACACAGGATGGCGAAATAGTAATTTCAGAGACCAAGTCTCTGTGTTGGCAAGAAGCGTGGGAACTTTTAATATAGTGGTTAACCTTAAATAGAAAAAAGAATGTTCCGTTGTGATCTAAGGGAAGATACAGCTATAGGCTCATTTGTTTGTAGATGTGGCATTGGGAAAATGAAATAAGAAGCCAGGTCATCAGCTTAGAGAAGACGAGGTAAAAAACAGCTGTCAGGGGAATGAGAAAATTAAAATACTAGAGTGATGCAGTAGGTTTGGGCAGCATTGAAAGCCTACTTGAATTTCGTGATCATAAATTTAACGTGATAACTGCACAGTGATGTGTATTTCTCTAGTGACATTTAAGTTTGGATGGTTGCACAAAGTTGTTGGGGAGTCAGATGTAGCTTTTGGGATTTTTACAAGAAAATAAAACAGATTAACGAGGGGCAAAAAGTTGGAGATGTGACTAAAGCAATAGAACCTGGAAAGTAAGCCAGGTCAGGAGGGCTGTGAGCTCTCTGACAGGAAGCAGGGGAAGGGGAGTTTGGAGGAGAGGAAACATTGGTGGAGTTAATAAAGGCTGAATGAACTAAAAATTTTAGAAGGAAAAGATGAGAACAAGTAGGCTCTAAAATTAGAAGGAGGTAGTGAGCAAACAATATGTTTAAAATCCAGATTGTAATGGAGTTATTGATGATTACAAAGTTGATCCATGTTTCTCACATTATTTGGACTGCAAGGTGAATAATATGGTTTTCAAAACAACTTAGCATGCCCATACATAGCAATGGCATATGGAAAGATACTGAAATAGATGTGAATTTAGTCCATGAATGAGTACAGTGCCCAGGTAATAGGTACTTGACAAAAGGAATGTTGGTATACTCTGTGCTGCTAAGAGACCACTGATTTTAAGGAACTAGAGAGGACCTACCAACCCCAGATCTTAGAATGTGGGGTGGGAAAGAAAAAAGATCTTCCATTTAGAAGGCCTCAGGGGAAGATGTAGATGTGAAATATATAACCTGGCTTCACTGAGCAAAAATGTGAACAGAAAATTAGAGAAGGGGTTGTAGATATGGGGAATTTTGTGGCAGTGGGATTAAGTTTGGGCATTTTGTAGGTCCAGGGAAAGACCGTGGGAGGTCAGAGATGGCTGGGAAATAGGGTCAAATGAAAATGAGTTGCAAGGCATGGACTAAGATTTACTTGGATCTGATTAATCTTGATGGTAACTCAAGGAAAGGGGGGTGGTCAGTCCATGTGAGCCTTCTTCACAGGCTTGCTTTCCTAGTAGTTTGTAAAGGTGAGATGGTGGTATTTCAGTCAAGGAAGAGTGAC
This sequence comes from Saccopteryx leptura, assembly GCF_036850995.1. NCBI lineage: Eukaryota > Metazoa > Chordata > Mammalia > Chiroptera > Emballonuridae > Saccopteryx > Saccopteryx leptura. The sequence continues at coordinate 85,766,953 of NC_089508.1, forward strand.
CAACTGGGAACAAGGGAATTCCAGGGGCTTCCCTTCAATCCTGACGTAGCTGATGTATCAATACAAGGGGGGGGGGGTTGGGTCTGTGAGGAACCAGAGTGTCACTGAGCTCTGAATTCAACCATGCTCCTTCCTACAAAGGGACCTTTGCACATACCTTACCATGTGCCTGGAAACTAGCCAACTGTTTGTTTTCTCTCAAAACTCTACACAAGTCTCACATCCTCAGGAAAACCTTCCCTGACTCCCTGGCCTCCTTGACTCTTAGAGCACCTTGCACTTCATCTTTAAATTTATATATCCATATGTAGTTGCAGTTGTACACCTATCTGTGGGATTGTTTTACCAAATCTGACTCTTGACTGGGCTCAGATCCATACAAAAGGGATGGCTATCCCTGCTGTTGCTCACTCTTGTATCTCAAGCACAGCCTGTGGCATATAGGAGGTGCTCAGCAATGATAACTTGCATGAATTAATGAAATATGAGCTAGCAGAAACTGATGACCCCAAAGAAGGGGAGAGGGTGGCATGGTTCAAAAGGAACTGAAGAGAACCAACAGAGGATGCTATTGAATTTGCAAGGAGGACATCTTGCTACAATTAGTGAGGCTCCTTTTGAAGGTCTACAGATCAATTCTCATGGACATAACCAAGCTGTTCTTGAGAGCACAATCCTGTAAGTCTAGCGTCTGAAGGCAAAACCTATTTAAAGGCTGTATTAAGTGCTAGAGTAATTATTAGAGGGATGTGAGGTGGGAATTTGGGGGATAATGGAAATCTGGAGGGAACTTCAAGGGTAACTTCTGCAAGAACCCAGACCTAAGGAAATAACAGTTGTTATATGTAGTTCTGTGGTGGGCCCAGGAAAGAAGAGATGTTTGGGGGTGCAGTGGGGAGAATGAAAGGACAATAGGATAGAAAGTAATATTGCAAAATTTTGAAGCAGGGAAGCAATTTGCCATATTTAAATTCAGGAAATGGGGCACTTTGGGGATTGTGGCCATTCCAAAACAGTTATTTGGGGAAGGCAGAAGTAGTCACATTAGAAGCAAAAGAATTAACTAGCTGGGATGTGGAGTCCTCTCCTAACTGGATAGGACCTGGAGTATAGAAGTTGGAATGCCAATGATTTTATGGGAACTATGCTCATCCCTTATACTACCAAAGTCACTCAAGACAAATATCATAAGACAGTAACAGAGTTATGTCATCTGGGACAAAAGTCATAACAAAGTTGAAGAATCACCTCTAGGGAAGACTGCATTCTGCTTCCATTTTAATTTTGTACCAGTCAGGAACACCAGTACATTCCTCCACACCCACCCCTGTTGCATTTACAGTGCGTACTCTTCATTTATCTTGTTAAAGCCAGTGAATGAAAAGTTATTTTTTTCCTTACTGGATCATCATTCAGTGTCAGAGTAGGACACCTCTGAGCAATCACCAAGTTTTATTTTTCTGGCACAAAGAAAACCAGTGACACACCTCTTGCAACTACATTAACTCCTTCAGGCCAAGAGGCCACTGGCCAGTGTTTTGGAGAAATAATACACTAAAGGGTGCCCTTGTGGCCAGAAAGGCTTACCACACATAAAAAAGAGAAAACATGATTCCATTTCTCCTCCTCAGAGTGTTGTTGGAAACAATTAGGATTAATTATGTATTTTTGTGTAAAAGTGATGAGATGAATTTCAATAGCATGTAGGAAAAGGAGATAAGCCTATTTTTTAAGGGAAATAGATCGAGTTTAAGTCCATTATAGCTACACAGTGTCATTATGAGATATGAGAAGGAGATAACTAAATTATTCATATTATAATTTTATTTGCATTCTATTCTTTATTCTTCCTGTAAAATGTCTCTATTTGTTATTAAAACTAGCATGTTTTGTAAAGAGATTTATGTTAATTACACAGAAAGATGCCTTAGTCAGAATAGCAAATTCTATAGTGAATTTCAGTTTTTTAATGTGTGATCTCTAGGTGTAGAATATTTCTTGCTAATGGTTCATGCCATCTATATATCTAGTGATCTTTGAACCCCATGTTCATTATTATGGTTATAGCTGTATCCAAATGGCAACATATTATTAAAATATGAGGCACTGATTGAAGAATCCAGATATAATTATGCCTGTGAAGAAAAACAAACCTTCTAGGAGTTTTTAGAAGACAAAATAATATCTTTAAAATGTTATGCTCAAAGTAAACACATTATGACAGATGACAAATGCCAGGTTTTCAAACAAAGAGGGAAGGAGACTGATCACAGCATCAAAGGTCATCTCAAAAAAGTTGCTTACTTCAAAATCTACTTTTTTGTTTAATGGAAGGTTCACAGCATTCCCTTTTGATAGATTAAAAATGTTTTATTGTTCAAATGAATAAATATAAAATCATTTTTATTCCAGCAAACTCTGAAGTCCTACCAATCATAGTACCATTACTAACTTTGTGCTGTTAACTTTTAGCCCTGTAGATCTAGTTGTGTACTGTATCATGAAGGCCAGGAGCCTAAAAAAATAATAAAAACCAGTTGCATCACCAGCTGAACCAGTTCCACTATCATATTTGTCCTAACAGTTCAGGGAGAAAAACAGGTATCAAATCTTCTTATATCACCTGATCAGGCAGTGGCACAGTGGCTAGAGTGTTGGCCTGGGTCACTGAGGACCCAGGTTCGAAACTCCGAGGTTGCTATCTTGAGTGCAGGCCCATCAGGCTTGAGTGCTGGTTCACCAGCTTGAGCACGGGGTTGCCAGCTTGAGCATGGGATCACAAACATGACCCCACGGTAGCTGGCTTGAGACCAAGGGTCCCTAGCTTGAAACCCAAGGTCACTGGCTTGAGCAAGGGGTCACTGGCTAGAGCTCTCAGTAAAGGCACATATGAGAAAGCAATCAGTAAACAAGTAAGGTGCTACAACTATGAGTTGATGCTTCTCATCTCTTTCCCTTTCTGTCTGTCTGTCTGTCTGTCTGTCTCTCTCTCTCTCTCTCTCTCTCTCACACACACACACACACACACACAAAAAAAAAAAAAATTCTCTCAATCTCCCATCCAAGTACTAACCAGGCCCGACCCTGCTTAGCTTCCGAGATCAGACGAGATCGGGCGCGTTCAGGGTGGTATGGCCGTAGACAATTCTCTCAATCAAAATGCAGAAATATCATGTCTCACAATGGAGACTTGTAAGGCTGATCTTAAGCTAGATAGCTTGGAGGCTGACCAAGAATTGATCATTGATCCATTGAGCTTCTCTCTGGAAGGGGATATATACACCATCAGTTAGAACCAGGTAGAAAATTTGCATTTGTAATATAGTTTTAATGTAATAATAACTTAAAAACACTGCCAGATGTTTGTATACAACTATAAGGAATATATCTTTTTAGCACAATATTCTTTTTTTCTAAATACATTTCTCAAAAATGTATTTCTGAAAATGACGTTTTGGGTGGCATAAAAATCTTGATGTTTGTACTGATAATTCTTAAAACTAGTACAAAATTTTTATGTTTGTACCAATAATTCTTTAACACTAGTCCTTCTAGGGCTCAGTTCTGAAAGCTTTCCTGAGAAAGGAAGAAAATACGCTTATATGAAGAAGCAAGAAAGCTTGGAATGAATCAAGTTTTAGGGGAAAGGAGTGGTAATGGCTCAGATGTGAAAAAAAAGAACAAAGAGAATTGTACAAAATTTACTAGAAAGAGAAAGCAGTGGTATAGGAGATAGCAGATAAAGAAGTGAAGATTGTCTCCAAAGAGAAGAAAAATAAGGCCCAGAAAAAAATGTATACTGTATATTGTAAGAAGTTACCACCCTGACAACATGAGTCCCATTAATATCTATTCAAATACCATTCTTAATATCTGTCTGGTCATTCCTAAGCAGACAAGCCTGAGCTGTCTGCCTTAAGCCCTGTGGTATCATGTCATCTTTTGTAGCTGAGATGCTGGAAGTAAATCCTGAAAAATTGGGAGGAGGAGCAAACATTAAGAGATTATAAGAAAACTTAAGCCATTTATTCTCTAAGTCAGTCTTCCCTTTGTAAGAATATCTTACTCAAATAAGCAAAAAATATGAAATAAGAGCCAGGGTTTGCCTGACCTGTGGTGGCGCAGTGGATAAAGCATCGACCTGGAAATGCTGAGGTCGCTCGTTCAAAACCCTGGGCTTGCCTGGTCAAGGTACATATGGGAGTTAATGCTTCCAGCTCCTCCCCCTTCTCTCTCTCTGTCTCTTCTCTCTCTCTCTCTCTCTCTCTGTCTCTCCCTCTCCTCTCTAAAATAAATAAATAAATAAATTTTTAAAAAAAATTAAAAAAAAAAGCCAGGGTTTATAATTAAAAACAATTTAAGAATGCGATACTATGGAATTTTATCATAACATAAAAATCTTTAGGCATAACTGTTAAAATACCTTGTTTATTATTTACTTGGATTGCTAACTAGTGTTTAATGTATTTTTTCTACTTATTATTGATTGTCAGGTTATGGCACCTAGGTTTTGATACTAAATTACTATCAAATTGTAAAAACAAACAAACAAAAATGGCAGGAAGGCGATTTCCTGCAATGATCCTGCTTCTGTTTCTCCAAGACTTAGGTTCATTTTCTTCTCATTGTTTTGGAGCCTAGGTAAGCCATCGTCCTCATTGCCTCTGAGTAACTTGCATGTTGAGTGTTGTTTCTTTCATAGAAATTTGACTTGTGTCGGGAATTTTTAATGTTAATTATGTGAGAATGAAATGAGTTTAATTATTTATTTGCCTTCTAAAATCAGTTGTAATTATTTAATTGCGATAATATGTGCTGCCAAAAAAAAAAAAAAAAAAAGTAGCACATAAACCAAAAGTGAAAAACACCCTAACCTTCTAGTAACAAACACTATGGCATGCACAAAGGGTGGATGCATTAAGTGGAGGACGGAAGGATGGAAGTGGATAATTATTTGTAGCAATGCTTTTACTGTTATTTGAATGAGACAGACTAACAGTGGCAGCAGTCATTTTGCTGAATCAAAGTCCATGTTAGTCGCATTATACACTGCCACAAAAGGTTGTTAAGGCTGGTATTAGCATGTACCACTGAGGACATTGGAAGGACTCGATCTGTCACACTAAATCGCCTTCTTGCCCTCAACCATTGAAGTCTCCAGCTCCTCTGACATGTTCTTTCATTAATGGCCTGGCCTTGACAACTGATCCTAATTGCCTCTGAACCGCACTTCATGTATTATTGGTGTCTGCCTGCCCTGGTTCATGTCAACAAGCCACAGCATGCACAGGGTGTGCCCAGTGCCTTTGCCGAAGCCTCATTCACATTGTTGTGCTCCTCGGAGGGGCTTGGGTCTCACGGGGAGGCAAATAGAAAGCTGAAGATTTTCCTCTCTCTCTGTGGTAATACTTAAATGTCAGCTTGTGCTGTGTACTTGTGAAGCTTATGTAAGGACTCACTAAACCATTAAACCAATTATGTAACATTCCATTAAAGCACAGCTGATATAAATGCTGACTTAAATTTGTCCTTATTTTAGTAACTAGTAGGATGTGTGTTTATTATAAAATCCTTTTTCAACTTTAGATAGTGTGGTTTACGTTCCTTTTTCCTTGGGTATGCAACATAATTTCGAGTTGATGTACAGTATGGGTGTAAAAGGTCTATAATATTACATAGTTTCCAGGTAGAAGTACAAATTACACTGGAAGTCCCCGAAAGTAAATTATTGAAGGTTTGAATAGTGTTTTTCACTCCTAACACATATCAACAGGTTTATAATTACTGCATTTTCTAGAACTAGTTAACATACTCAGAATTAATGCATTATATGTATTTAAAAGTATCTCTGACAATTTTAGAAGACACATAAAAGGAAAAGGGAGTTTAGATATATTTTAATTTTAAGGTGAGTTAGTGGCTTACAAAAAAATATTTTAAAATCTAAGCCATAATATTAGAATTGCTCGAGATATTTACCTCTTTTTTTGGAGGAGGGTTCTGAAATTTAAAATTTACCTCATTTCTGTGACAACTTTCTACAATCACATCTCTGAACAATATTACGAGATTCTTTCTTCAATCTTTTAGTCCTTTTTTATTTATTGAAGGCAGTTTTCTGGTAAGCCTTTTAAGCATGCAAGTTCTACCCATGATCATAAAAAATAAATCATAGAAGCTCTTTGGTGCTAGGTATCATTTAGCCTAATCTAGACAGTGACATTTGGGCCACTAACAGCATAATCATGGTTATTGCTACAAATTGCTCCATGTTTGAGTTTTAATGTTATAAGTAAATTATGCCACCAGATAAAATATATGTTTCTTTGGGAATTAAACATGTTTATTTCAGCAATGTGGCCATGGAATATCATGTAGACTTGAGCCCTTTTTCATGTAGTAATACTGCCACCTTCTGAACCATAGAGGGATTGTTCTCAAGGTTAGCTGTCTTACTCTAAAGACTTCTCAGGTGTCCATTTGCAGTGACCCAGCAGCATGGAGGGCATTCAAGTCCAGAAACTGTCTGGTTTGATCATACAAATGACAAGTTTGATATTAAGCCTGCCTTTTAAATACTTAAAAGCAAATGTGGTTATCCAACAGTCAGTAAAAAGACTATTTCCCTGCTTCATTTTGCCACCAAATTGCCTTTTATTTTCTGAACTTAAGAAGAAGTATCTTGACTGGTGACGTGTAGCTTCCTGGCAGACAGCTCAGTTGATGTAAAGATAATTCAGGTCTGGAAGTTACACAGCAAGAGCAGTTGCTATGCAGAAGTGGGGCAGTGGTGGCCGCAGCTGGGAGTGGAAGGAGGGGACAGCAAATGTTGTTTTCCTATCATTCAATCAGACAGCATGCCCTTCAGCAGAACAGCAAGCCCTCCCGATTCTTTAGAATTAGGGAGATTAGCATGAAGCACATAATGCAGGATGATGGAATTTGTCATAATTTGCATTGTCCTAGAAAAATGCAGGTTGATAGAGCGACGCATGTTGGAGCATGTCATGACCCAAGGGCAGATCACAGAGGAATCTTGGCAGAAATAATTTTGTGATATGTGCATCAGTTGCAAATGCTTCATAAACAATTTGTCAAAATAAAATAAAATAGGAATGGGTTAGGAAAGTATAGAAAGTAGGGTCATTGCAAAAGCATCTCAAAGACTCAGATATGCCATCCTCCAATGTCGCATTTGAGAAAATGAAAGTACATAGAATGGATGACTTCATTTTCCTTTCAGTTTTAAATTTTCAAAGGCTTACTGGTAAGCCTTTCCTTTTTCTATGCTCTAAGAGTCAAATCTTGGAAAATACATGTGTTTCTGCAACGTTTATTTATGGGAGCCCCTTACAGAAATTATCCAACACAGCTACTAAAAAAGGTTTTCTGAGAGATTGCTTCTGACCTTGATACTGCTCCCAAACTGGAGATAGGAAAGGATAATCGGCATATAGTTGACAAAATGAACATGACAGTGTTACTTATCTGCAGCAGCGTTTCTGGAAATGGGCATGTGGAATTCAGACAGACAGGAGAGCATGCTTATTTAGTATAGCATCACCAGAATGCAGGTCCAATGGCAGGCTGTGCCCATGGTTTACTTATGGAGCACCTGACAATGATGCTACTGTCTTTGATATTAAGGAGTTCCTTTTACCAAGGACAATATAACTAGTGTTTGCAGGTCATGTTATATATCATTTCAATATCGGCATCTACTTCAAGACATTTCACAATGTCTCCTTTATTTGCCTTTCTTTATACATTTCAAACAAAAGATTAATACTGGCAGTTCCATAACACTGATCTTTTATGACAGTTGAACATTTGTGGGTTGAGGGTCTAATAAGAAAAAAAAAATTAAGTAGGTAGTTTAAAGAAAATGAGAAAATAATCACTTGCGAGGATGGAGCTTACAATAAAAATGTTTCTTCTTACTACAGTGTTAGATAGGAAGAATACTCATTTTCTCAGATGGTTATAATTGTGGAATTAGGTTTTATGAAAACTAAAATTACCTTAGGGCACAGCTCAACATGAATAAATCTTTCAACACCTAGTATCTGGAAACATGATACACATGAAACTAATAATGCCCTACAATTACAAGTAGATCAAGAAAGACTGTGTGAAGTTTTTAAAAAGTATTATTTATTGAGTTCTATAACATGAAAGTGACTCCAAATAATTGTTGGTTCAGACCATTTTAAATCATTTGTTGTTTGTAAAATAATAGCCCTCTCTGTAAACCTCATATGTTTTTAAACTTGGCCTCCTGTCTGTATTCTTCAAAACTGATTGCTTTCAAACAAACTGTTTTCCTAATCAGAGATAATAACTGCTTTATGGTGCCAATTGTCAAAAACTAAGTTTTTTATAAACATTGTTTTCCTAGTATATCATGTCTTGACTCATAAAATTTTTTTAATGAACTATCGTTTGCTGAGTAGTAATATTTCAGTCCAATTTCACCAATGTGGCTGATAGTGAACATCCTGTACAATATTGCATAGGAGTTGGGATTGTGGCCCTGGCCAATTGGCTCAGTGGATAGAGCATCGGCCTGGTATATGGGCTTTCCTGGTTGATTCCCAGCCAGAGCACACAAGAGAAGTGACCATTTGCTTCTTCTTCCCTCCCTCTCCCTCTCCCTCTTCTCTCCCTCTTCCCTTCCTGCAGCCAGTGGCTCCATTGGTTCAAGCATTGGCTCTGGGCACTGAGGACAGTGTCATTGGACCAGGACCATCAGCCTCAGGCACTAAGAATAGATTGATTGATTGATTCAGCATCAGCCCCAGAGGGCGTTGCCAGGTGGATCCTGGTTGAGGCACATGTGGAAATCTATCTCATCTTCCTCTCACAAAAAAAAAAAAAAAAAAAAGGAGCTGGGATTGTAAACTTCATTTTTTTGTCCATGCCACATTTTAACTATTTTTTCCATTATCTTCTTTTCAATCAATACTACTGTGAAAGGGAAAAAAACAAACAAAAACAGTCACTTGTTGCTTCTGTGAAATTTTGTTTCTCACAAGAAATGTGAGTGCCAGGTAATTTCACCGTGGTTAGAACTTTTTTAGCATTTTCTCCTGAATGGTAAAACCATAGTAATCTTAAATGATCTTCAGGGCATAAACCAACCAGCCAATTAAACAGAAATGTTATTAGCTTTCTTTGCAGAAAATTACGATAAATGATAAAAAAAAAAAACCCACAACTCTTTCAGGTAAGTACATATCTCACCACCCACCTCCCATAGTTTTTAATAAAATAAGTTGGAATTGTTGTTTTTGGGGGTTTTTTTGTACAAAGTTGTCTAAATTGAATAAGCAGGGTAATATAGTAGATAGATCAATTCTTGCAGGGTCTTTAAGCTTTGTTATTCTGTTGCTCTACCTAGTGACCACTAACCTAACAATTCTAATTTAACTCTTGATGTCTTAAGAACTATTTATATAGTCATTTGTTCACTGTCATTATGTGCTCCTACTGTTTATGGTGCCATTTCTGTGTCCTGTGATGGATAATGTGTGAAAGTTTACTCCCCATAGGGATAGAAAGTAAAGTGAGCAGGGAAGGTCCAATCAGTGAATTTAATCAAGGTTTATTTATTGGGCAGAGCACCTCATCCAGAGTTAATGGCATTGCCACTCTGAATGAGCCTTAGAAAATGAAGTGGTAGCTAAAAGAATTAGCTTATTAATGTGCTATCATCACATCTGGACTGGATCCAGTTCTTGGTGCTTGCCTGGAAAATTCACTGCATTATCAAAGTACTTGATACTTTTTGTGTTAACAAGAGGACATCTAATCTGTGATTCTTTGTCTGCTTACACTGTGATGCAACCCAAATTACCAATTTATTTGAGAATAGTGATATATATATATTCTTTTTCAGTACAGGTAACTTAGAAGAAAACTATACTTGTTTTTTTATTCTTTTTTATTGACCTGTCTTCTTAAATTAATGCCTCAAGGATTATTAATGCTCTTTGGATGATTTTTCCATTTTGCCCTAGCTTCAAGAGCTGCCCCTATTAATTCCATCATTGTAGAGTTGTTCTCTAGGAATCTCTATGGTGGGCAAGTAATCTCCAGAAAGAAAACAAAGATTAAATGATAATTGAGTCAACCAAGAAGGCTATACAACGAATATAGCTTAAGAAAGAATGTGACGTAAAGAAACCTATTGTAGACAGTACAGGGTAGACTGGTAACTTCCTGAGTACTTGAGAATGTTAGCTAAACCACTATCCATAGACTTTAATGCTAAGTATTTATTTAAATATAAAGGGAATGATTAAGTAATTACTTAATATTTATTGAAATTTTTAATTTGAAAGTAATTGTTTTAAAGAAAAATATTTGCTTACTTTAAATTACTTGAGAAGTTGTAGGTAATGGAAAATAACTAAAAAGAAATCAAGACAAGGAATAAAATACACCTATTTTAAATACAGTTTTCTTTTTTCCCCCACCAATGTAAATGTGTTTCTAAAACCCCTCAATGTACCTAAATTTTGGAGGTTCACCCATTAAAATTTTTTTCTATCTCTCATAGATTTTCTTCTTTTAATGCCACAGCCATGTACTGTGGCCCAAGCTTGCCATGTAAACCCTAAAGTTCTTCTACTAGAACTATGGGGTGAAGAAGGGGTTTCTTCCCTTAAACATTTTTACTTTTTCTAAATAACCATCACCACCTGCCTCAAAAAATGTAGGGGGGGGGGGTTGCGGCCCATTGGCTATTATAAAATAATTTATGTTATAATTATAATTTATATTATAAAATATTTCCTAAGTTACAAAATAAGTAAGTAAGTAAATAAATAAATGAGTTTGCCCTTTCTTTTCCTGTTTATTAATTTTTAAACCATCATTTTTATTGGCCAGAAAAGTTTGGAAGTCTATTAGTCCATGATATAGACAAGTCTCCTTGGAGAATACCAGCATAAGAATGAAGCCAAGTAAATAATAGTCATTTTACCTTAGGGAAATCAAAAAGTATCACTTCATTTCCTTCACATACATGGGAATGTTATTCCTCACCAATGATTTGGAGGATTTCTTCTTGCATGTACTATGTGGGAACTATATTATTTGTAAATAAGTGGGAAAATTATACTGTACACTTATTAGGGTTGGGTGTCATCAAGCTCTCAGTTTCTGAAAGTGCAGGGCATTTTATAAATAAGAATAGATGAGCCTAACCAGGCAGTGGCACAGTGAATAGTGTTGGACTGGGATGCAGAAGACCCAGGTTCAAAACCCCGAGGTAGCCAGCTTGAGTGCGGGTTCATCTGGTTTGAGCACAGCTCACCAGCTTGAGCCCATAGTCTCTGGCTTGATCGAGGAGTCACTCAGTCTGCTGTAGCCCCCCGGTCAAGGCACATATGAGAGAGCAATCAATGAGAAACTGATGAGAAACTAAAGTGCTACAATGAAGAATTGATGCTTCTCATCTCTCCCCCTTCTGGTCTGTCTGTCCCTATCTGTCCCTCTCTCTGTCTCTCTCTGTCCCTGTCACAAAAAAAAAAAGGTAAGCATACATGACAAAAGAAAGAAGCCACTAGTTAGTCTGACTGTAGATAATCAAATCGCGTTTAAAATGGAAAGCATTCCCGCTGACAGAACAGAACTATGCCCAGCAGAGAAATAGTGTCCCTACATCCTCTTGGACCTTTGGGACTGGACTAAAACTAATGGATCCTAAGACTTATACTTGATAAAGAATAAAACATCGGTAATTATCAAAAGAATCTGTATAGAACCAAAAGAATCACTAATAAAACAGTTCCTGCCACCTTGAATTTATATTGTTATGGCATATATCTTAACTTAGGATGTTACAACTAGTATTACAAGGCATTCAGAATTTGTCTAAGATTGTGTGTATATGCACTATCAGCCCAATGAGTAAGGGTAAACCATCTTTTTTTGATGGAAATGGTCGCCATTGTTTTTACTGTTGGCTTAAAGTGCTTTGTTATTGATAATGGGATTTTATAGGATCTTTCCCTAAAGTTGGAGGGGGTAGAAGAATCATATGAGTAATGAATCATTTAGTAGCACCAAGAGAAGTGAGGAGGCTTGATAACAGGAGACATATAAAGCTTGCTTCTGGTTAGGCAAGGAAGGCAGCTAATGTGATAGAGTCAAGGACCAGGAAAGATGGCATTCCCCTCCAAGGGTATGGGGACTACTATGAGAGAACACCCAGAATGCAAGTGAGAACCATAAGTGAAGATGGTTGGCTCTACTGAATAGTAGGATTGTTCATAACTGCAAAGGTGTTCAGACCTAATAAAAAAACTGGTTGGGGTTTAAGGGCAAAGCCATAGAGAATCAGTCAGTATATTCCTCATGCTAAGCTAAGCATGTATCTTTTAATCCTCACAGCCATTCTTTTAGATAGATACTACTATCCCCATTTTTAGGTATGGAAACTTAGCTTCAGAGAAGTATAACTTGTCCAATAAGCAGACAGCTAGTAACCAGAAGAATAGGGGCATAAAGCTCAATTCTATCTGACTTCATATACATGTTCTAATCATACATTATTTTTCAATTTGGGAGAGAAAAAAACTCAATAAAAAAAAGTAAAGATTAAGGTCCTTTAAAACCAAAGTGCAAAAACTGATCCTGCCTTAGTAGTAACAAAAGCAAGTAAAGATCTGAAATATTAGTTTTTAATGAGAAGTGAACAGAAGAATTTGGATTGTCTTAAAGAAGCAAGGACTAAAAAAATGAGTTGAATGTTATTATACTCTTGAATATTGCTATCAAAGTATCTTCATGAGAATAATGCCAATGCTGTTGTTTTATTAATTGAAAACATTATACAAGAGAATGAATTTAAGTAAAAAGGAGCAAACAAACAAATGATAAAAAGAACAATTTGTTGCATGTAAGAATATCTTGACTAGAGGGTACTGAAAGCCTGACACAGGCTACCTGAGACATCTACAATGGATGTCTCCACACACATTCTTCCTGTATTGGCTCTATGAAATTCTCTACTTAGAATCTTTGCCTGACACATATAAGATACTTAATATATGCTTTGGGAGTACACAAATGAATGAATGAATACTTTTTCTACCCAGCCTGAGAATTCATAAATGCCTTACTAAAAGGGATGACAACTAAACAGTGGACCAATTTTTTAGAAAGAGGAATGAATATTGAGAGGTCATGACTTTGTTAAAAGCCACAGAAAAGAAAATGAGTTCTCTGCCTTCCAGGCACCTGCTCAGGTCAGAAAGCATGTCTCCTCTCAGGCATTTTAAGTGACACTAAAAAAAATGTATTATTAGGCCTTGGCCAGTGGCTCAGTGGATAGAGCATCTGCCCAGAGTATGAACATCCTGGGTTCAATTCCTGGTCACGGCACACAAGAGAAGTGACCATCTACTTCTCTCCCTGCCCCTTTCTCCTTTCTCTACCTCTTCCCCTGCTACACCCAGTGTCTCCATTGGTTCGAGCATGGAACCCAGGCACTGAGGACAGCTCAGTTGGTCCAGGCAGGTCGGTTGATTTGAGCATCGGCCAGACGGGTTTGCCGGGTGGATCCCAGGCTGGGCGCATGCGGGAGTCTGTCTTAATATCTCATTTCCTCTCACTTAAAAAAGAACAAGTATTATTAAAATAAGTTTTCCTAATTAAAAAATCTTATTCAGGGTCAAAATATATCAATGTATATTTAAATGACAATATTTAGACAATAATTTTCAGTGTTGTCTTTCTTGGGTCTTTAATTTTACAAGCTATTTGAAGGAGTATATCTGATAATTTTTTTTTCATTTTATTTATATTTAAGTCTGAACGATGTTTTATTTTTTTTTAATCAGAAATTTTTTTTTAATAATTTTATTTTTTTAATGGGTGACTTCAATAAATCAGGATACATATATTCAAAGATAACAAGTCCAGGTTATCTTGTCGTTCAATTATGTTGCATACCAATCACCCAAAGTCAGATTGTCCTCTGTCATCTTCTATCTTGTTTTCTTTGTGCCCCTCCCCCTCCCCCTTTCCCTCTCCCTTTCCCCCCTCCCCCCGTAACCACCACACTCTTATCAATGTCTCTTAGTTTGACTTTTATGTCCCACCTACGTATGGAATAATGCAGTTCCTGGTTTTTTCTGATTTACTTATTTCACTTAGTATCATGTTATCAAGATCCCACCATTTTGCTTTAAATGTTCTGATGTCATCATTTCTTATGGCTGAGTAGTATTCCATAGTGTATATGTGCCACATCTTCTTTATCCAGTCATCTATTGACGGGATTTTTGGTTGTTTCCATGTCCTGGCCACTGTGAACAATGCTGCAATAAACATGGGGCTGCATGTGTCTTTACTTATCAATGTTTCTGAGTTTTGGGGGTATATATCCAAAATTGCTGGGTCATAAGGTAGTTCTGTTTTCAGTTTTTTGAGGAACCACCATACTTTCTTCCATAATGGTTGTACTACTTTACATTCCCACCAACAGTGTATGAGGGTTCCTTTTTCTCCACAGCCTCTCCAACATTTGCTATTACCTGTCTTGCTAATAATGGCTAATCGAACAGGTGTGAGGTGGTATCTCATTGCCGTTTGGATTTGCATTTCTCTAATAGCTAAAGAAGATGAGCATCTTTTCATATATCTGTTGGCCATTTGTATTTCTGCCTGGGAGAAGTGTCTGTTCATATCCTCTTCCCATTTTTTTTATTGGGTTGGTTGTTTGTTTGTTGTTGAGTTTTATGAGTTCTTTGTATATTTTGGATATTAGGCCCTTATCTGAGCTGTTGTTTGAAAATATCATTTCCCAATTAGTTGGCTTTCTGTTTATTTTGTTATCAGTTTCTCTTGCTGAGCAAAACTTCTTAGTCTGATGTAGTCCCATTCATTAATTTTTGCCTTCACTTCTCTTGCCTGTGGAGTCAAATTCATAAAATGCTCTTTAAAACCCAGGTCCATGAGTTGAGTACCTATGTCTTCTTCTATGTACTTAATTGTTTCAGGTCTTATGTTTAGATCTTTGATCCATTTTGAGTTAATTTTTGTACAGGGGGAGAGACTGTAGTCCAGTTTCATTCTTTTGCATGTGGCTTTCCAGTTTTCCCAGCACCATTTATTGAAGAGGCTTTCTTTTCTCCATTGTGTGTCATTGGCCCCTTTATCAAAAATTATTTGACTATATATTTGTGGTTTTATTTCTGGACTTTCTATTCTGTTCCATTGGTCTGAGTGTCTATTTTTCTGCCAATACCATGCTGTTTTGATTGTCGTGGCCCTATAATATAGTTTGAAGTCAGGTATTGTAATGCCCCCAGCTTCATTCTTTTTCTTTAGGATTGCTTTGGCTATTCGGGGTTTTTTATAGTTCCATATAAATCTGATGATTTTTTGCTCTATTTCTTTAAAAAACGTCATTGGAAGTTTGATGGGAATTGCATTAAATTTGTATATTGCTTTGGGTAATGTAGCCATCTTGATTATATTTATTCTTCCTAGCCAAGAACAAGGTATATTCTTCCATCTCATTATATCTTTTTTGATTTCCCTTAACAATGGTTTATAGTTTTCATTATATAAGTCCTTTACATTCTTTGTTATGTTTATTCCTAAGTATTTTATTTTTTTTGCTGCAATCGTGAAGGGGATTATTCTTTTGAGTTCCTTCTCAGTTGTTTCATTGTTGGCATATAGAAAGGATATTGATTTCTCTATGTTAATTTTGTATCCTGCGACCTTACTGTATTGGCTTATTGTTTCTAGTAGTCTTTTTATGGATTCTTCGGGGTTTTCGATGTATAGGATCATATCATCTGCAAAAAGTGATACCTTTACTTCTTCTTTTCCGATATGGATGCCTTTAATTTCTTCGTCTTGTCTGATTGCTCTGGCTAGAACCTCTAGTACCACATTAAATAAGAGTGGAGAGAGTGGACAACCCTGTCTTGTTCCTGATTTAAGGGGGAAAGCCTTCAGTTTAGTGCCATTTAATATGATGTTAGCTGATGGTTTATCATATATGGCCTTTATCATGTTGAGATATTTTCCTTCTATACCCATTTTGTTGAGAGTCTTAAACATAAAATTGTGTTGTATTTTATCGAAAGCCTTTTCTGCACCTATTGATAAGATCATGTGGTTTTTGTTCTTTGTTTTGTTGATATGGTGTATTACGTTAACTGTTTTACGTATGTTGAACCATCCTTGAGATTCTGGGATGAATCCCACTTGATCATGATGTATTATTTTTTTAATATGTTGTTGTATTCGATTTGCTAGTATTTTAGCATCTGTATTCATTAGAGATATTGGTCTGTAGTTTTCTTTTTTTGTGCCATCCTTGCCTGGTTTTGGTATGAGGGTTATGTTGGCCTCATAAAATGTGTTTGGAAGTATTGCTTCTTCTTCAATTTTTTGGAAGACTTTGAGTAGAATAGGAACCAAGTCTTCTTTGAATGTTTGATAAAATTCGCTGGTATAGCCGTCAGGGCCTGGACTTTTATTTTTGGGGAGGTTTTTAATGGTTTTTTTTTTATTTCTTCTCTACTGATAGGTCTGTTTAGGCTTTCTGCTTCTTCTTGACTCAGTCTAGGAAGGTTGTATTGTTCTAGGAATTTATCCATTTATTCTAGGTTGTTGAATTTAGTGGCATAAAGTTTTTCATAGTATTCGACAATAATTCTTTGTATATCTACGGTGTCCGTGGTGATTTCTCCTCTTTCATTTTGGATTTTGTTTATATGAGTTCTTTCTCTTTTTTCCTTGGTAAGTCTTGCCAAGGGTTTGTCAATTTTGTTGATCTTTTCAAAGAACCTGCTCCTTGTTCTATTAATTTTTTCTATAGTTTTTCTGTTCTCTATTTCATTTATTTCTGCTCTGAATTTTATTATCTCCTTTTTTCGGCTGGTTTTGGGTTGTCTTTGTTCTTCTTTTTCTAGTTCCTTAAGGTGGGAAGTTAAGTGGTTCACTTGGGCTGTCTCTTGTTTGTTCATATATGCCTGAAGTGATATGAACTTCCCTCTTATCACTGCTTTTGCTGCATCCCATAGATTCTGATATGTCGTATTGTCATTTTCATTAGTCTGTATATATCTTTTGATCTCTGCACTTATTTCTTCTTTGACCCATTCATTTTTTAAAAGTATGTTGTTTAGTTTCCGCATTTTTGTGGGATTTTTTTCCTCTTTTTTGCAGTTGAATTCTAGTTTCAAGGCTTTATGATCAGAAAATATGCTTGGTACAACTTCAATTTTTCTAAATTTGCTGATGTTGTTTTTGTGGCCCAACATATGGTCAATTCTTGAGAATGATCCATGTACACTGGAGAAAAATGTATACTCAGTCACTTTGTGATGAAATGTCCTGTAGATGTCTATCATATCCAGGTGCTCTAGTGTTCTGTTTAAGGTCACTATGTCTTTGTTGATTCTCTGTTTGGATGACCGATCTAGAGCCGTCAGCGGTGTATTGAGGTCTCCAAGTATGATTGTATTTTTGTCAGTTTTTGTTTTAAGATCAATAAGTAGCTGTCTTATATATTTTGGTGCTCCTTGGTTTGGTGCATATATATTAAGAATTGTTTTGTCTTCTTGATTCAATGTCCCCTTAGCCATTATGAAATGGCCATTTTTGTCTCTGAGTACTTTTCCTGTTTTGTAGTCAGCATTATCCGATATGAGTATTGCTACACCTGCTTTTTTTTGGATGTTATTTGCTTGGAGTATTGTTTTCCAGCCTTTCACTTTGAATTTGTTTTTATCCTTGTTACTTAGATGAGTTTCCTGTAGGCAGCATACAGTTGGATTTTCTTTTTTAATCCATTCTGCTACTCTGTGCCTTTTTATTGGTGAGTTTAATCCATTTACATTTAGTGTAATTATTGATACTTGTGAGTTCCCTATTGCCATTTTATATCTTGCTTTCTGTTAGTTTTGTGTCTTGTTTGATCCTTCTCTTTCATTTTTCTATCTTTTGTTTTTATTTGGTTGTATTCCATACATCTTTCCTCTGTTGCTATCTTTTTTATCTCATATGCTTCTGTGGTGGTTTTTTCAAATGTGGTTACCTTTGAGTAATGAAAAGGGTCCCTACCCTGTTCATTGTAGCGAACTATTTTGTGAGTACTTTTGCACTCCATCGTACTTTGCTACTGTTAATCTCCATCTTCTCCCCCTCTTTCTTTTTGTTGTTGTCACAGTGTAAATTTGGTTTTATTGTGTTCTTCTTGGAGCTTTTACTTGTGGCTTTATTTTTTTTGTTGTTTTTGTATCTGATTGGAGAACCCCCTTTAGTAATTCCTGGAGTAGGGGTTTTCTGATGATAAATTCCCTCATCTTTTCTGTATCTGTGAATGTTTTTATTTCTCCTTCATATTTGAAGGATAGCTTTGATGGGTATAGTATTTGTGGCTGAAAGTTCCTCTCTTTCAGGACTTTAAATATTGGGGTCCACTCTCTTCTAGCTTATAGAGTTTCTGTTGAGAAATCTGATGATAATCTAATGGGCCTTCCTTTATATGTTGTATTCTTCTTTTCCCTGGCTGCCTTGAGAATTTTTTCTTTGCCGTTAGTTTGTGCCAATTTCATTATGATGTGCCTTGGAGTAGGTTTGTTGGGGTTAAGAAAACTCGGAGTTCTGTTTGCTTCTTGAACTTGAGGCTTTAGTTCTTTCCACAGGCTTGGGAAGTTCTCATCTATTATTTGTTTGAGTATGTTCTCCATTCCATTTTCTCTCTCTTCTCCCTCTGATATACCTATTATTCTTATGTTATTTTTTTTGATGGAGTCAGATAATTCTTGTAGGGCTATCTCATTTTTTTAAATTTTTGAGTCTCTTTCTTCTTCTCTCTGTTGTGCCTCAAGTTGCTTGTCTTCTATTTCACTAATCCTCTCTTCTATCTGACCTGTTCTATTAGCTTAGCTTGTTACTTCATTTTTCAGCTCGTGAATTGAGTTTTTCATCTCTGTTTGATTTGTTTTTATAGTTTCAATTTCCTTGGACATATATTCTTTGTGTTCATTGAGTTGTTTTCTGAGCTCCCTAAATTGCCTTTCTGTGTTTTCTTGTATATCTCGGAGGATTTTTAGGATTTCTATCTTGAATTCTCTGTCATTTAGCTCCAAGGTTTCCAATATATTAAATTTTTTCTCCATAGATTTTTCCTCATCTAGCTGTGTTACCTCTCTTTCTTTTGTATCCATGATATTCGATTTTTCTCTTCCTTAATGGCATCTGAGGGTGGTTTTGTTGATAGTATTAATGAGATTTAATAAAGAATAAAAAGTCAAAAAAAATCAAAAATCAAAAAGAGTTGTTTTTTTAAAAAAAAATTAATAATGAAATAAAGAAAAATAAAATAAAATAAAAATTTTAAAAAAAGGAAATTATTCCCCCCCCTCCTTTTTTCCTCTCCTCTCCTCTCCCCTCTTTCTTGTGAAAATCTTGTGGTGAACTGTGAATTATAACAAACAATGCCTGTGATGGAGGGCCTGAATTGAGGAAAAGTAATAAAAGGGCAAAAAAAAGAAAAAAAAGGGGGTATGGACCCACAAAAAGCAAATAAGGAAAAAATTTGGGTCAAGAATAAAATTATTTGCTTTTAGGTGTTGATTGTCTAAGAGTTATGATGAGAGGAATAAGAGGAAAACAGAAAAATGGGGGGACAAATTAAAAAATTACTATTGTATTTAGTGGAACAAAAACTAGATAAAATGGAGAGCCAGGGATGGGAGCACTGCTAGTGAGTTAAAAAGGTGAAGTAAAAACCCCCCAAAATGCCACAAACATAAGTTTGAGTCCCAGATAAGATAATTTGTTTGTTATTGAGGTTTGAATGAGAGGAGATGTAAAGGAGAAAGGAAGAAACTAATATAGAGGGAGAAAAGAAAGAGAGAGAGAGAAAAAAAGAGGGAACCACTAAAAGAAGAAAAAAGAAAGGAGAGAGAGAGAGAGAGAGAGAGAGAGTTAAGGGTTTTGGAGTACAACCCTCATAGAGAGAAAGGAAGAGGAGAGAAAAGATAATGGGAGATGTAATACTTATGGGTAGTATAGTTCAAGGAGAGGAGAGAGTAAGACCGGCAGAGAGTTAATCGGCCAAATTGGAGGAGGAAAAAAAGTATCAAGAATGAAGATAAGAGAAACAGATGAACAAATATAATAAAATGGGATAGGTTATAAAGTCTGCAGATTATTCTTGATTTTGAGAGGTTATCTTCTTGCTTTTTCTTTTCTCTCCCTCTTCCTGGTTGGTGACTCTGTACCCCGGGTTCTGCCCCTTTGGCACGCTCAGGTAGAGTTTTGCAGTTGATAAGTCTCTATGGCAATGTCATGTATTGTATGCTTCAGTCTCGTTGGCAGTCGAGGCTCATTAGCATTTATAGGCTCCGACAGTGAGAGAGTCCGTGTTCCTGGAGCTTTCTCCTAGTCTTTCCTTCCTCAATTAGTAGCCTGATAATCCAGCTATGGGGTTGCTGCTGCCTCTGCCTGGTTAGTAAGAGGCTCAAAGAGCTGGCAACTCCCCACTCTATTTCCACTCAGCACAGGGCTCTGGGTAAGGCTCAGTCAGTCAGAGCTGCTAGCATAATCAGGCGGGCTTTCCAGCCACTCAAAGACCTCTGGCTCTGCCACTCTGTCCGGTAACACAGGCGGGCGCCCGCTTCCGGGGCACTTGGAGGAAACTCTCGCTCACTATCTGCATGTGCAGACCAGGATATCCGGCCAGCAGTCTCATGCTCTGAGTGAAACCCCCAACCGCATGGAAAAGTTGCAGCGTTGGAATTGGCTCTCGCTCCGTCCCCGTGCGCAGCTTTTGCAAGGCGCTGGGGCGGCCCAAGATTCCGCTTTGGCCCACACAAAGGCCCCTGACTCTGCCCCTCTGTGCAATAACACGGGCACGCACTGCCGAGGTACTCGGAGGAATCTCTCACTCACTATCTGTGCGCACAGACCAGGATATGAGGCCGGCCGTGTTTCCCTCTGAGTGAAACCCCCACCAGCACGGAAAATTTCCACCGTTGGAATTAGTTCTCGCTCCCTCCCGTGCGCGGCTTTCCCAGGGCGCTGGGGCTGCCCAGAGATTCTGCTTTCGGCCCACAGAAAGGCCTCTGACTCTGCCTCTCTGTGGGGTAACACGGGCACCCACTCCCGGGGCCTAGGAAGAAATCTCTCGCCCACTAACTGCGCACCGACCAGGAGATCGGGTAAAATGGCTGCCCCGCTTGTCTTTCTTTGTTTGGGTTTGGCGCGAGTGTTAGCTTGTATTGCCCGGGTTGCCACAGGATCAGTTTTTCCTCGGCTTGGATCTCCGTGCCACAGCCTGGTTCGGCCGTTTGTGCTGCGGCCTGGATCTATTCACCCCCTTTGCCCACCTCAGTTTCTATATTCACAGTTACCAGAGAAAGCCGCCCTGTTTAGGTTAGTGAGGAAGGCGGAGCATTTCTTACTCCCTAATTCCTTCGGGGTTTGGTTATATATTTAGCCAATTTTTCACTCGACCATCCATTCGGGTGTATTGTGAAGCATCTGGAGGCTCCAAGTATAGGTTTTTCTGTTTCTGGTTGAAGATCTTGTTGAGTTTTGGGGGAGATTTATCGGTATCGCTTCCTACCCCGCCATTACTCTGACGTCATCAAATTTTGGTTTAAAATGGTTGATTATCTTTAAAGTTTTAAAAACAGGTAGGGGTGAAAATCACCCTTGACATGACCTATAAACAAGTGTTGCTTAAAGGATCAAGACGTTACATGCCTTTTTGATTTTTACAGAATGATTCACTCGAAATTGTAAATGAAGTAGTACTATGGGATATATAGACAATTATTTGTCTATTTTAATATTACATTTGATGAAGCATTTATCAGTAGAAGGCATAGAATTATGTCTAACAAAGACCTAGAAGAGCTAATAAATTTACTATAATATCTGAGAGAAATTGAACTTTTAAAAACTGATTTTTTGCCGAGAACTATGAATAAAATTTAGAAAATTAATAACATTCTCATCCTCGTTGAACATACCAAAGAAGAGAAATATAATTTTATCTTACTTTTTAAACAATGCTTTAGGTTTTATTTTATTCTAAGATATAAATTTGAATTTTGTATCTTACTTAATATGTTTAAGAAACATTGATAAATAGTTCTCTGTAGCTATGAAATTTTAATATAGAATAATCCAAATTTCACATTTGTATTATCACCATTGAGCCTAATGAGTACTGTTGTGACATACACAATACACATAACTCTATGCTACGGTCTCAGTTATCAGGGCATTTTCTCTCTTTGTACCTTTTAAAAGTTTTACTGTTATCAAGTTCCAGCTTAAATCCCATCTCTTCCATGAACTTCATTCTAGCCATGAGCTACAAGTGACTTTTGTCAACTCTAATCTTCAATCTCCCATATTGGTGAGATTCTTTGGTCACCTATTACAAGAACCTACTTTAGCTCTGTCAGCAAATAGTAGGAAATTCATGATGCTGCTGTCCCATCTCTCAGAACTTCAGGATAGGAATTGACCATCCCTCAGTAAGTTTGTAGGAACTAGAATGAGAACCAGGAACTAAAATCAGAATAATCATGATAGCCAAGACCTCCGTCATCTGTATTTATCTGCTTACGCTGCTATAACAAAATACCATAGACTGATGGCTTAAACAGCAGAAACTTATTTCTCCCATTTCTGGTGGCGGGGAAATCCAAGATTTTGGTACCAGAAAATGAGGTTTCTGGTGAGGTTTTTCTTCGCTGCTTGCAGACAGCTGCTTTCTCACTGTGTCCTCAAATGGCCTTTCCTCAGTGCATGTAAATGAAGAGAGACCTTCCTCTTCGTGTAAGGCTACCAATCCTATCAGACTAGGACTCCACCCATGTGACCTCATTTAATCTTAATACCTGCTAAATGCCTTCACTCAAAATGCAGTCATGTTGGGGGCTAAGGCCTCACCATCTGACTTTTGGGAGAATGCAAGTCCGTCCATAGCATCATACTTCCTAGATACCAGGCCTTCTTATAAGCACTTTTCATATATTAAGTCATTAAATATTCACAAGAATCCTATAGAGTAGAAACTATTTTACAACCATTTCATAGATGGGGAACCAAAAGCAGGAAACAGTTATGTAACTTGCTCAAGGTCACATAGTTTATAAAAGATCAAACCAAGATTAAGCACAGCTCTCTGGCTGTAGATGGTGCTTACACTCTTGAACACGAAGCTAAACTGCCCCGGTAGAAGCCAGCAGGGCTCCCTCTGTCATCTCTGCTTCCATCTCAGGGTTCACTCCATCTTGCAGCATGGCGCCCTCTGCTTCTTCAGTCCACATGGAGGAATACGGCCAGCCCTCAGCCCCAAAGTTTCATATTGCAGTTCTTTTAGTTCCCATCCCCTGTGTCTCAGCAAGAGAATTTTAATACAAATGTGGATCAGCTTTGCCCTACATAATGTCTAACAATATTGATTGAAGAGGAAAAACCATCACTGTGTATTTCTCTCACTCCATATACTGTACTCTAGTGGCCGCAACAGATAATGCATGTTCACCTTGTGTTCACACATCTTTTTTTTTTTTTAAGAAAATTAACTTTAACAGGGTAACTTTGTTCAATAAGAGTACATAGGTTTTAGGTAAACATTTCTTAGCATTTGAACTATTGATTGCCCATCACCCAAAGTCAAATCATTTTCCATCACCTTATATTTGTCCCTCTTTACAACTTTTCCCCCAAAACCTCCTCCCCCATGTCTTCCTCCCCCGATAATCACTTTACTTTTATCTATGTTCATGAGCTTCAGTTTTATATCCCACCTACCTGTGAAATCATACAGTTCTTAGCTTTTTCTAATTTACTTATTTCACTCAGTATAATGTTCTCAAGGTCCATCCATGTTGTTATAAATGTCACTATGTCATCATTTCTTATGGCTGAATAGTATCCCATTATGTATGTATGTATATATATACATACACATACCACATCTTCTTTATCCAATCTTCTATTGAGGGACAGTTTGGTTGTCTCAATGTCTTGGCCACTATGAATAATGCTGCGATAAGCATGGCAGTGCATGTGTCGTTATATACCAATGTTTTTGAGTGTTTAGGGTAGATACCCAGTAGAGGGATTGCTGGTTCATATGGTAGTTCTATTCTTAATATTTTGATGAACCAACACCATACTTTCTTCCATAATGATTGTACGAATCTGCATTCCCATCAGCAGTGAATGAGGGTTCCTTTTTCTCCACAGCCTCTCCAACTCTTATTATTACCTGTCTTGTTAATAATAGCCAATCTAACACATGTGAGGTAGTATCAAGTTTTGATTTGCATTTTTTGAATAGCTAGTGAAGATGAGCATTTTTTCACATATCTGTTGGCCATTTGTCTGTCCTCTTAGGCAAAGTATCTGTTCAGGTCCTCTTTCCATTTTATAATTGAATTATTTGCTTGTTTATTGCTGAGCTTCGTGAGTTCTTTATATATTTTGGATAGTAACCCCTTATAGAAGCTGTTGTTTGCAAATATCATCTCCCATTTGATTGGCTGCCTATTTGTTTCATTGTCAGTTTCTTTTGCTGTGCAGAAGATTTTAATTTGATATAGTCTCATTCATTTATTTTTACCTTTACTTCCTTGGTCTTTGGGGTCAAGTTTATAAATTATTCTCTACAGCCAAGTTCCTTGAGTTTAGTATCTATGTTTTTTTCTATATCATTTATTATTTCAGATCTTATAATTAGGTCTTTGATCCATTTTGAATTAATTTTCATGCAGGGGGACAAACTGTATTCAACTTTTATTTGTTTGCATTTGGCTTTCCAATTTCCTAAGCATGATTTATTGAAGAGGCTTTCTTTCTTCCATTGTGTGTTTTTGACTCCTTTATTGAAGATGATTTGTCCATATATGTGTGGTTTTATTTCTGGACTTTCGATTCTATTCTATTGGTCTGTATGTCTGTTTTTCTGCCAATATGATGCTGTTTTGATTATTGTGGCTCTAAAGTATAATTTGAAGGTAATGTTATACCTCTGGGTTAATTATTTTTCCTCAGAATTGCTTTGGCTATTTGGGGGGTTTTATGGTTCCACATGAACCTGGTGATTTTTTGTTCTATTTCTTTAAAAAATGAAATTGGAATTTTGATGGGGATTGTATTGAATTTGTATATTGCTTTGTGTAATATGGCCATTTTAGCTATGTTGATTCTTCCAATTCATGAATATGCAATATTTATCCATTTCATTGTGTCTTTTTTAGTTTTCAATAATGTTTTGTAGTTTTCAGTATATAGCTCCTTCACATCTTTTAAATTTATTCCTAGGTATTTTTTTTTGTTACAATTGTAAAAAGAATTATTTTTTTAGTTCATTTTCTGAAGTTTCATCATTAGCATATAGAAAAGCAATAATAGACTTTTGTATATTGATTTTTTATCCTGTGACTTTACTGTATTGGCTTATTGTTTCTAATTATATTTTGGTGGAGTCTTTGGGGTTTTCTATGTACAGGATCATGACATCTGAAAAAGTAATACCTTTACTTTCTCTTTCCTAATATGGATGCCTTTTATTTCTTTCTCTTGCCTGATCACTCTGGCTAAAACTTCCAGAACTATGCTGAATAAGAGTGGAAACAGTGGGCAACCTTGTCTTTTTCCTGATTATAAAGGAAAAGCCTTCATTTTTTTCATCATTTAGTATGATATTAGCTGATGGTTTGTCATATATGGCCTTTATTATGTTGAGGTACTTTCCTTCTATTCCACTTTTTTTGAGTGTTTTAAATATAAAGCAATGTTGTATCTTCTTGAATGCCTTCTCTGCATCTATTGATAGAATCATGAGTTTTGTTTTTTGTTTTCTTGATGTGGTGTATTACATTGATCAATTTCTGTAGGTTGAACTATCCTTATGTTCCTGGAATGAATCCCACTTGATTGTGATGTATTATTTTTTTTAAATGTGCTGTTATATTTGATTTGCTAGTATTTTGCTTAGGATTTTTGCATCTGTATTCATTAATCATATTGGTCTGTAGTTTTCTTTTTCGATGTTGTCCTTGCCAGGTTTTGGTATAAGGGTTATATTGGCCTCATAAAATGTGTTAGGGAGTATTGCTGCTTCTTCTATTTTTGGGGAGACTTTGAGAAGGATAGGTACCAAATCTTCTTTGAATGTTTGGTGGAGATCCCTAGTGTAGCCATCTTGTCCTGGACTTTTGTTTTTGGGTTTTTTTTTTATATTGTTTCTATTTTCTCCCTGCTTATAGATCTATTTAGGTTTTCCACTCAGTCTAGGAAGTTTGTGTTGTTCACACATCTTGTTTTACTGTTGTTCTCACCTGAAATGGCACCTTGATTCAGATGCATTTCTTTGAAATAAGTTTAATTATTGAAATTTTTTCATTAAATATTTTATCTCTTGCCTAAGGATACATTTTCAAAGGATATATATTCTTCCTGTTTTTCTTCAAATTGTAGAAATGTATTAAATTGGAAAAAAGAGAAAGAGATGGGTAAGCTTATTTGTCTGTTTAACTCAGTTTACCTCTATTTAAATCCCTCTGTTCCTAAGGGAACTGTTTGTGGTTTTGGCAGCATGGTAGCCTGTGTAAGAAGTTTGGTTGAACTAACCATTTATGTCAAAACTATGTAGGCTAAAAATAATAATACTTTTTCTTCCACCTCTAAGTTTTTGTAGCTGAGCTAATAATCAAATTAACAGATACAACTTAACAGTAGGAAATATAATTTTAATATGTACACACAGGGGCCTGGCCTGTGGTGACGCAGTGATTAAAGCATCAGCCTGGAATGCTGAGGTCACCAGTTCAAAACCCTGGATTTGCCTGGTGAAGGCACATATGGGAGTTGATGCTTCCTATTCCTCCCCTTCCTTTTCTCTCTCTCTCTCTCTCTCTCTCTAAAATGAATAAGTAATATCTCTTTAAAATATATATGTGTGTATATATATTCATATATATATATGAATTCACATAAGCACAAAAATTCCAAAAACAGTGAGGCGACATTGGGTATATATGTCATTTTGGACAAAGGAGGAGGTGGGAAATGTGATGGGATTTCAAAAGAAGTAGGCAATTTATAGGTAGTTGAGATATGGTGTAACATACATGGCTGGTAAATTTTTTTTTTAATAATTTTATTTTTTTAATGGGGCAACATCAATAAATCAGGATACATATATTCAAAGATAACATGTCCAGGTTATCTTGTCATTCAATTATGTTGCATACCCATCACCCAAAGTCAGATTGTCCTCTGTCACCTTCTATCTAGTTTTCTTTGTGCCCCTCCCCCTCCCCTTTCCCTCTCCCTCTCCCCCCTCCCCCCGTAACCACTACACTCTTATCAATGTCTCTTAGTCTCACTTTTATGTCCCACCTACGTATGGAATAATGCAGTTCTTGATTTTTTCTGATTTACTTATTTCATTTTGTATAATGTTATCAAGATCCTACCATTTTGCTGTAAATGATCCGATGTCATCATTTCTTATGGCTGAGTAGTATTCCATAGTGTATATGTGCCACATCTTCTTTATCCAGTCATCTATTGATGGGCTTTTTGGTTGTTTCCATGTCCTGGCCACTGTGAACAATGCTGCAATGAACATGGGGCTGCATGTGTCTTTATGTATCAATGTTTCTGAGTTTTTGGGGTATATACTCAGTAGAGGGATTGCTGGGTCATAAGGTAGTTCTATTTTCAGTTTTTTGAGGAACCACCATACTTCCTTCCATAATGGTTGTACTACTTTACATTCCCACCAACAGTGAATGAGGGTTCCTTTTTCTCCACATGGCTAGTAAATTTTTGCTTCACTGGAACATGGTGTGATCTAGCTACCAGGTCCATGCTTGGCACCTTACTATCTACTACACTTATTTGAAATTAGGGTAAGGTAAACATCCTAAGGTTTTCTTTCTGGAGTGGGCTTTTCCATCTGAATCTCTCCAGAAAGAAAGGGGGAGGGGCAAAGGTGCTTTCTGAGTCTTTTGTTTTTTAATAACCAGCTTAAAATCAGTATCCCAAAAAACAAAACTTTGGTCCTTTTAAAAGCCTATGTTTGGCTGACAGAGGTGTCATAGGCATGTTTACACCCTACTTTCTCTGTAGCTCCTTCTCTCTGTCTGATTGGACTGCTAACGAAGAGATTTGTGGAAAGATAGTCTTGGCTTCAACTCCCGCTTCTGCCATTTTACAAGTGATGTGACCTTTGGCAAGTTACTGAATTTTTCTGAGTTTGTTTACTAAAATATTAAATAAAAATGGTCTTTCATATCATAAAACTGCTATGACAATTTAGTGAAAATGAATCTAACTATTTTTCTCCATTAGAAACTCAACAATATTGGCTTTGTATTCCAGTTAGGTAATTAAGAAAGTATGACCATAATAAAAGTATGTGCTGGGCTGGATCCTTCTAGGCACTTGCTGTTTCCTACATACATAAGAGCATTTTGAAGAAGCATTTAGTACTTCAGAATATCAGAGGGTATTAGAGGAATAAGTTTTCCTAGATGGCCTTAAAGAAATAAAATAGACAAAGTTTCCTCTATTGTAGATGAAATGCACTAAGTCCAAAAACTGGATAGAAATAACTATTGAAAAATAGCCACAACTGTATTATCAACATAATACTACTGGAGGTATAATTTGTGAAACTTGGGGAAAAAATATGTACTAATCAGCCTTGGATAGTTCTGTCTGAGATTGGGGAAACAAAGCCCAGATGTTTCTGCTCACCACTGAAATAATTTTACCTGTAACTTACAATACAGATAACAAAAGAGCTGACAACATTAGCAGAAATGGATGCACTCTATTTACAATATTGTTTCTCTGAAAATGACTTTCCATTTCAACATCACACAGACTTAAGAGTAGAGCTAATGCTTTCATTTTCATGGTTTCTTTTTATTTCATGTTTCTTATTTTTTTAGTTGGTGCCAATGAATACCATTCTTCTCATTGCTAACAAAGAGAAATTTCAGGTATATATGGATTGCATCTTGTATTTCAGATAACATTTTTAAGAGTTTTTAAAAGACATCCTTAACAATGTAAAAAAAAATACAGAAAGTGAGGTCCTGAAATTCACTGAAATGAGTTTATTCTTACAGACTAGAACTTCTAATAAGTTTGAACATCCTATTGTGCTCAAAGATTTCGGGGTTTGCATAAGTTCTCCCTACTCCTATAGATTTAGACAGACCTTATAATCAGATATTTTACCCTAGGAACAATCAATAGCTAATAAATTTGGGCAAGGTCAAAAGACAGCAGTCCTATGTATAGGTCTTATGGAATTGAAACCATTTAACTTAGAAAAGAATGACTTTGAGAACCATAGTCTTCAAATATATGAAAATATTTTATTTAGATGGTCTGCACAGTGTGATCTCTTCTATTATAGAATACAGGGAATGAGTCTGAATAGCAACTAAGGATTTGGGGTTTGATATTAAAGAATTAGTTCAAATGATCCATCAATACAATTATTTTCTAAGAGATTTATATAGTCAAAAAGGTAGTTTTTATGTTGATAACATCCATCTTGACATTGTTTTACATGTAACCTATTTAGTATTCTTTATTTTAATTTTGTATTTTTCTTACCTATTGACTTCCTGGTTACCCTCCTATTGAGCCAGCCATATTTTTTCTATCTTTTTCTTTTCATGTGCCCTAACTGAGATTACTCTCAGTTCCTGGATATTTGTGGTTTTTTTAGACATTTCATACCTTCTATTAATTAGCCTGTCTGTCCTTATAGTTCTATAGCATGTCTTCATATGTGGCCTCCTCCCTTCTACTCTTACATTTCAAAAAGAAAAAAATGGAATTGAATATATCCTGTAATCACCTCACCTTCACTAAGTTTTTTCTTTAGTGGAAAGAAAAATAAGTCTGTCCTTTCCCTGTCTTCCCATTAGTGCTGTAAAATCAGCAATCTTCCTGGCTCCCAAAATAGGAGCACTTAAGTCAACTTTTAATATCATTACCTTGGGGTCAAATTTACCAAGTCTTGCCATTTTTTCTTTAACAAGCCTCTCAGATCTGCCTTTCATCATCTTTCCTACCATTGCCATTCTTAACACCTTTTATCTAGACGATTGTCTTCTATCTGGTCTACTTATTTACATCTCACTGCTTCCTAATTCTTACTGCAAATATAGATATGACACTATAATTATATGACACTCTACTGCTCAAAATCTATCAGTTTCCTTTAATATATTGCATCAGATCATTTGGTCTGGCTTCCATTAGATTACATGGGTAGCATTCAGATCCTCTTAGAGCATTCAGCTAAGAGAACCAGGGGTTCCTATATCCTGTCCTGCCATTCACCCCCATTCCTCATGAGGTCCTCAAGGAAGATAAATGCACACAAAAAGCAATGGCAAATGAAAATACAAGTTATAGGTAATATTAG
This sequence comes from Saccopteryx leptura, assembly GCF_036850995.1. NCBI lineage: Eukaryota > Metazoa > Chordata > Mammalia > Chiroptera > Emballonuridae > Saccopteryx > Saccopteryx leptura. Next base: position 85,797,425 of record NC_089508.1, read on the forward strand.
CAAGGTGTCTGAAACCCTTCAGATTGTTCTAGAAAACTGATGAACACTTGGAGCTTTAGGCCTAAACCCAGCTTCTTCATCCTGCAAAGGCCAGATATGGCCATAAACAAATTGCCAAGGCTGAGATAATAAGAACTCCTGGGAAGCTAAATGCTCTTTGGATTGGGCAAGACAGATGGAGACAGAGAGTCAAGCAAGAATAAGTACCGACCTGGGCAGGGCTTATCCCTCAACCTGATGGGTAAGAAAGCAGCCCCAGAGAGAGTGAGCCAGCAATTCAAGAAGGTCTTCTTTCTCTCCCACATCTAGTTTCAAGGATACAAGAGCAGGAAAGAGCATCCAACTCTGTGTGCAACCTTTTGGCACAGATAACTGAAAGTGGCCCTGTCCAAGTCAGGGCATCTCGCCTAATGAAGTTAGCAACCCCTTCCTGCCCATTCACTATAGCTTACAAGGCTCTTTGGAAGCAAAATTCCTGGCAGCCTTATTTCTCAGTGCTTTCGTTTTGTTTTTTTTACTACACTTTCTACTCTTCATGCACATTTTCACTTCCTGGACTAGAACACCTCCTTTGTCTCATCTTTCATTTATCCAAATTTTTACATTCTTACAAGACCAGTTTATGACTGGCCTCTTCAATTGAAATTGACTATTGTTTATAAATTTCTCTGAATAGTTATGATTTTTATAATTACTTCTACCAAGTTTGACACTTAACTGTGTTCTAATTATTTTATGCATCTTAGTAACCTCCTTGAGTGCATCTGTTTTTCTTTTCTTTTCTCCTAATATAGTAGTACCTATTACATTACAGAAGCACAGAGGTAGGAAGAACAATAGAGAACAATTATCAGGGATTATTGGTTGATGAAACAGTATTTTTTTATTCTTGAATTATGTGTATATGGTACTGTTAAATAAAATTATTATGAACATATGTAACCTGGTCTTCCACCTTTAAATATTTGATACCAACAAGGAATAATATTCAAAATATTTAACAATCGCCTGACCAGGTGGTGACGCAGAGGATAGAGTGTTGATCTGGGATGCAGAGGACCCCGGTTTGAAACCCCGAGGTTACCGGCTTGAGCGCAGGCTTATCTGGTTTGAGCACAGCTCAACAGCTTGAACCCAAGGTTGCTGGCTTGAGCAAGGGGTCAATCACTCTGCTGTAGCCTCCGGTCAAGGCACATATGAGAAAGCAATCAATGAACAACTAAGGTGTGCAACGAATTGATGCTTCTCATCTCTCTCCCATCCTGTCTGTCTGTCTCTCTCTCTGTCTGTCACAAAATATATATATTTAGCAATCATTATTGAACAGGCACTGACCAATCAAAATGGATTCTGACTGATACAGTACCAGCTTAATATTAATCGCTTGAAAGTGCAAACGCCAACTAGTTCATAACTAAAATAAACTTTGCCAAAGATGAACAGTTTATCTGTAAGTCATATCTGATATAACTTTACGGTGTTTTATTGAGTCTACCTATAAAGCCAATAAAAGCCAACCAAGCTGATTTAATACTTAATCCAACCAGGCTTTCTTTCCCCCTCTTCCTGCCACCACAACCCTCCCATCTCTGAATACTGTCGTAGGAATGCCTACTCTGTACACCGTCTATTTTGCACTTTTGTTGACCTATAAACATCCTCTTTGGAATGTCACCGTCAACAGTATATAATAAACATCTCCATTGGCTACTCCTATAAGAATGAGGTTGGCACAGTCGCAAGCCCCACTAAGTAGCAGAGCATGCCTTTCATAATACAATGAAGTCCTTTCCAGTTACTTCTTATATAGAACTTACTTTGGGCCTAGATGTTTTTCTAGTGCACATACTTTTATAAAGATATATTCTTACATGTGTCCCGGAGTCCTTGTATTCAGAGTCAACCAGTTGAAACTATAAGTAAAATTGTTTGACAGTAGAAGCAGCCATCTTCATCTTCAAAATTAACAAGGTAATTTAGGTATTTTGTTACATTGAGTTAGTCACATTTTAATGTCACTACAAAATACTGATGATGCCACAACTGTCATATGACTGTAGTATAAAAGAGACACTATTTTTTTGGTTTTTTTACTTTGTCAATTTACTTTGTTGTTGTTTATTTTTGGATTGGTTTCATATTTTACCTATCGAGCCGTAAAAATTAGTATTTCCAAGCTGGACTCTAACACCCTATGGGGATAAGTATGTGTGTTTTTAAAGATAGTAGATTCGTCTTGATCCAACCTTAAAAGCTATGTAATGTTTTTGTAAAAGACAGAGAGATAGTCTTGCTTGGTACTAACACCTTCAGAAGCTACTGTCACCAAGTAACAGAGAGAATGTCTTGCAGATGGAGAGACTAATGCTAGGATTCCCACCAGACTTTTTTCTTCTATACCTTTTCCTCTGTGCAAAGGAATCTGTCAGATCCTATTCCTTTCTTTGAAAAAATGCCTAAAGAAGTCACTTCAGTCTGGCTACATTTAGGAATTGTGCAGGAGATTGTGGATGCCTTCAAGAAAAGAGACGTCTGAAAACCATAATTTTAAGGATTTTCAAAAGGAGAGTTTTTTGGTCTAAGACAGGGTTGAAAGTTTACTTCCTTTTTATAGTAACAGTTTCTTATATCTGTATTTTACTTTTTTCTTCTCAATTTAAGATCTCACTTGATTCTCATTACATTCTACACTTAATTTAAAGATATCTCACTATGTTTGTAACCAGAAACAATACTGTTACTCTGTGTTTTCTCACCATTGGAGCCTGTAGCTTATGTTTGGTTCTTTTTCTAGCAGCCATAATAAAGTATTTTTCACTGCAGACTACAGACAACATGGCCCAATCCTGAAGGGCATAGTATTTACCTCGATAATAATTATAAACATTGAATTATAATATACTGTCATTTAATCATTTCTGAATGTCTGGGAGGATTTTCCAAATCCTGTTTTTCATTTTATGCTCATAATTAGCCCATGGAAGCCAAACGTCTCATCAATGAAGTCTTCCTGGACCACTAACAGAGTTAGGTACTCTGCCTTTCTGCCCACAGAACTTGCATGCTCTTTTGACATTGTATTAGGAATCGCATTAGAATCTCGCCTATGTCATATTTATTTCTGTGTTCTTAGCACCTAGATCAATAAGTGTTTGCTAAATGAATGCGTGCAAAGGGAATATGTGTATTGTGCTTTGACTTCATTTAAAGGCTATTCCACATGGTTATTGCTCGGTTCCTACCCACTGAGTCTCAGGGAAGTTTAGGAACATAATTGGGGAATGCAGGAGCTACCTAAAGAATACACAATTAAATTAACTACAATTAAAATAAAAACATTTGTTTTTCAAACAACACTTGTAGAAGAGAGGTCTAAGAATCAAAGAGAGGCTTTTATGGTTTATATATAGACACAATAATATAGAAGAGATAGCAAAGTGTTGGGTCAGTTCAAAGAAGAAACTTTAAATATTATTTTGAGCAAAGCTTTGAAAATATTTTTAAAAAGAAATGGTATTTCCATTGGTAGGAAAAAGAAAATTGTAGGTGAAGTGAATGTCAAATGGAATATAATTTTTAATGAGCTGATAGTATTGAAGGAAACAAACAAAACTTTATTCTTTGTTTTCATAAAAATCTTGAGAAACACACTATGTAAATTCTTGAAATAGATTATGCTCCTTGCTCTAGAGGAAAAAAAAATTATGACATTTAAGAAATATTTATTTTAGTATTCGTATTTTCCCCTTTATTCTTAAATTTAAAATGAGGCTTGAGCTGTATGAGGGAGAAGTCAGCATGGACTAAAGAAAGAAAGGTTATTTTAAAAGTTTTAAATTGTTGTGTCACATTTAGAATGTTTTCTTGGTATTTTTTTCTTATGAATTTAAGACAATATGAAAGGAACCCTCTAGAGTTAATTTATACCTGTAATATTCCCAGGTACCATGGTTTCCCTGGGGGTTTGTGAAGATTAATGAGATGTTTATAAAATGTCTGAGATCACTAAATGAAATGTGATATGTAGATAGAGTATTATTATCATTTGGTGTGACAAACTACTGAATAAAATATCTCTTAGTTATCAAAAGTAATAAGTTCAAATCCATTGAGATGTCTCTCTTCATTAGAAAGTTTCCATTTCTTTTTTTCTTATCATGTCAAACAAAAATCTTACTTTTGCCACTTAATTATTCACATCAAGGTAAAATTCCCAAAGACTCAAATATTTTAAAGGCATATTCTTTATTTGAGGGTAAATTCTTAATTTCCTAATTATTTATAAACAAGAGCAAATTTTTGCATGGTTCTCCCATTTTAGTTTTTTACTATAAGACATATAAGCATGAAAGTAATCTAGTGCCAGATTCCTGAAAGGCATTTTGGTAAAGATCTCTCTATAAAATCAGGCTAGAAAACAAAGAGATACAATTAGAATTTTTTTAAAAAATTCTGCATAAAAGGCTATGCATCAATATTTTTAAAAAATCATTTAGAAAATTTTCTAAATTAAATGTGGAATGAATGTATTCTGAGTCATTTTTAGAATTTGAAAATTTTATGAAATATGATATCTTATTTTTGAAGCACTTTGGAGATTACATGAAAAATATTGATATTACTTTTCAAAAAGAAATTTTAAGGAGCTCTAAGAAATCTAAATCTTTAATGAAATGGGAAAAAATGGCACAAATGTTTATAACCTCATTCACTGTTATAGAATCATTGGTTATAAATAGTCTTTGTAATACATTCTTTCGTTGTATTACACAAAACTCTCAGGATAGGGAACACAGAGAAAATGCAAGGGTTCTTCACAGTTCTAATGACTCAACCCCGTATAACCTTTTAAATATACATGGTATTCACTTCACTTTTACTACTGTAAATTCAGTTAAAACTATTTGAATCCACATTTGGAGGTGCTTTAACTTAAATTTTTCATTCATTTTCTATATTTCAAAGGTGTTCTTTTTTTCCACTAACTCCCTAAATTTACATTCCTACTCCATTGTTGGGCAGATAAAATGTATTATGCTCACTTTGTTAAAGATGCCGTCGCCCAGGTGATATTAATGTGGGTTGGGGTGGGCTAAAGGCAGGCAGAATCCTTGTAGCCTGAGGCTTGGTTTTGGGATTAAGCCTTTCCTACCCTTTTTGATGTGGGGTGGTACAATCCAATCATGCCTCAGAAAGTGACTTTGTATTAGAGACTTCCCTATTTTGTATATTGGATTAAGGGTTTGGATTTCTACACTATAAAATAGGGACGGAGCGGGAGTTTGTGCTCTTGGTTCCTGAGGTTAGCATGAGAGAGCAGAGAGAGTAGAGCCAGCAGTGGGAGGAGGCCACGTGGAGGAGGCCAGGAAAAGCAGCCAAGATGGCGGAGTGCTGAGTGAGATGCCAGTTTGTGTAGAGTTTGTATCTGGGATAAGGAAGGAGATGGGGAACTGAGGAGAATAAGGCTGGTGAGCTAGAAACCTTTGATTCTAGGAAACTCGAATAAGTCAGTGGCTTTGTGAGCACTGAATGTGACTGGGTTTTGGAGCCCAGTGTGTATTTTTACTTGCCCGCTGGGTGCAAGCTAGGATTAAAGATGACAGCCCATCTGCTTTTGGCTCCTTTGTTTCTTTACCGACTGTCCGAATCCAATGCGAACCTGCATGGGCCGGGCGGCAGCTGTGTTGGTAGCCCTGGCCATGTCTGCTGGCTTTACATCCATCCTGAGACATCAGTCTACCTAAGCACTTCCATTTTGTATGTAAAGTTTATGTCTAATACTTTAGAGAAATCAAATCTCTATGTGTGACTAGATTAGTGGTCAAGGTGGAACTGTTAAATACAGAGAAATTACGCAGTGGCATCTTCAAGAGATAGTCAACATGAGAAACAACTGTCACGAAGAGAATTAAGTTCACCTGAAATAAAAGATCTTCAAGAGGAGAAGGGAGAAAAAATCCTTAAAGCCAACAAAGACCCCTAGATAAGCCCGAATTTCAGACTAGCTGAATGTTCCCACTTCTGCATGAAAGCAAAAGAGAGGGTGACCGTGGGGCCGCATGCAGAGCCATGCTGCATCACTGTGCTGGTGAGACTGCACAGGGAGTGTACTGGGGACATCCCATCAAAGAGAAAAACAGTTATCGGGGTAGGAACTGGAGCAAGAAGGACTGAGGTATGCAGAAATGCCTTCCAAGAGGAAATGCTTTAATATAGTGTGGGCTTTGATTTCTAGGAATTTCTTTTCATAAATCAATAGTCAAGACATGAATAACTATAAGGATGGGTAGGTGTTAAAATGTTATATAGAAAATATATAAAGTGAAAGGAATGACTTAGGGTTCTTCCAGAAAAAATTAATGACTATCACTAAGTAACAATTTTGCTGGAATCTCTACAGATCATATTGATGTCCTTAGGCCCAGGACATCCAGAGACAAAGGAAAGGGTACTCTGAAAGAATTGAAAGCCTTACTGAAATGGATTGCCTGAGGGCAGAGGCTAAAAAATAAGAACCAGAAGATAAAAGAACTCTCCTCCTGAGATAGCAAAAAAGGAACAAGGTAAAATACTAAATGAAAATTAGTACAGTACCTGAATTTTCATTTCATCTGCTGAGTTGAGGAACCATTGTACAAAATATTTCACTTATCCTAAATTTACAGAGGAAAAGAATACTCTATGTAAATGAAGTAGAAAACGTAATTGTTGTTTAAATATTTTGAATAAAAAGTCTTTCCAAAATGTATTTCAGTTTATTTTGCATTAAAAAGAATATACTGAAGATTTTACTGTTCTTAAAGATTTCACTTGTGGGTATTCCTATTAATAGATGGAGTAGGCAGATGTTCCAACAGCTACCTCTCAGGACCAAATTGGATTTCAACTAAATATAAGAACAATCATCGTGACAAACCAACTTTGGATTAAATGAAGAGGAGTCTCTAACCAAGGATCACAGAAGAAGCCACACCAAGACTGGTAGGAAGGATGGAGATGCAAAAAGGGCCGCCCTGCTCCTGAAACAGAATGGTGGCTGAGGGTCCGGAGGGACTCTCACTGTGAGGAGGGAGAGGGGAGGGTCCTCAGCCCCGGGCCCAGAACCCCAGCTTAGAGCCCCAGAACCTAGAAGAGGCACCCACACAGCATTTGGTGATAAAAACAGCCAAGGTTTCTGTCTGCTAGAAAGAGATGGGAGCTCTCAGAGATGCAGTCTCCATCTTAAAGGGCCCACACAGAAAATCTCTGGTGAGGGAAGGCTGAGAGGACTAGAGATGCATAAGGAGAGTGTGAAGTTGGTGGCCCAGGGAGAGACACCCTGAGGGACAGCCACCAAAACCCCTGTGCTGAGTCATTGTCCAACACTGCAGTCACCATCTTTCCTGGGTGGAGCAGTCCCCTCCAGGAGGTATCGACCTGGGGGAAAACAATGGGCCCACCCTCAGGAATCCCTTCTGCCCCACTCTATGAAGACCTGGCTATTCTGAGAAGTCAGTGAGAAGCGGGGGGCATGTCAGTGACTCAGTTTTCTGGCACTGAAGCCAGAGCTTCCCCCCGCACTCTCCCGAGACTAGGACCAGTACATCTGCCCCATAGGAGATTCAGTAGAAACTGTCTGGATCGTGGCCAGACCACATCTCTGGGTTTTAGAGGCCACACCTACCAGACTCCTGGGGTCTACACCTTATTGAGGTCTGTGAAAAAAGTCAGCACTACCACCTGTGCTTGAGGGGCCAGAGCAACATCCACCAGCATTCTTTTTTGTTTGTTTGTTTGTTTTGTATTTTTCTGAAGCTGGAAACGGGGAGAGACAGTCAGACAGACTCCCGCATGCGCCCGACCGGGATCTACCCAGCACACCCACTAGGGGCGACGCTCTACCCACCAGGGGGCGATGCTCTGCCCCTCCGGGGCGTCGCTCTGCCGCGACCAGAGCCACTCTAGCGCCTGGGGCAGAGGCCAAGGAGCCATCCACAGCACCCGGGCCATCTTTGCTCCAATGGAGCCTTGGCTGCGGGAGGGGAAGAGAGAGACAGAGAGGAAGGGGGGGTTGGAGAAGCAAATGGGCGCTTCTCCTATGTGCCCTGGCCGGGAATCAAACCCGGGTCCCCCACACGCCAGGCCGACGCTCTACCGCTGAGCCAACCGGCCAGGGCCTCCACCAGCATTCTTAATCCCTGAACTGCCCCAGGCTCTAGAATCCACCAGAGGATTTATCAGTGGAAGAGCCCAACAAGCAGCCAGCCGACAGAGGCTTCTGGAGGAGACTCTCAGGGAACCTTGGGTCTTTTGTTGACCTTCCCCCAGGTCTGGTGCAGGTAAAAGCCAACTTAGATGTATGGCTTGGTATTTCCATGTGGACCTGGGTCCAGCAGAGGCAGCCACAGATCTGGATTGCTAGTAGCTCCAAGAAAGTTGCTGAAGGCCGTGTCCTGCACTGGTCTGCACGGGGCTCCCTCTAGGAAGTCCCAGGACTGGCAAATCCAGTGGCCAGCTGCAGAGAGCATTGGAGCAGGACCCAACAACCCTTGCTGGTGGCGTGTCCTAAGGGAGAACTTGGAAACCTGGCCCAGCTGAAGCAAGTTCCGCGTTTTGTGGTCAGCACTGGACAGGGACTCATGCACATTAGGCAGAGTGGCACTTCACAGTCAGCCAGCCTTGGTCCTGGAAATCTGCCCCGCTGGGCTAGGTTCCACAAGGGAAGAGAGAGAGGCTTGGAGCATGGACATTCAAGGTGTGGGTTCCCTGGAGCCTAGTGTTGAGACCAGTTGAGGGCAAACCAGTTTCAGCAGGGGCACAGTCACCACCATAAGAGGCCTTTCTCAGTCTTCCTCCCTGAGACCAGGGGCTCCTCAGCTGGGATAGCTGCAGAGGGGACTGTTGGCTCCACCTGCTGCCCACCTTGCTGCTGAGAAATAGATTTAGTGTATCTAGCAGGACTTTTTTTGTGTGTGGCAGAGACAGAGAGAGTCAGAAAGAGGGACAGATAGGGACAGACAGACAGGAAGGGAGAGAGATGAGAAACATCAATTCTTCGTTGCGGCTCCTTAGTTGTTCATTGATTGATTTCTCATATGTGCCTTGATGGGGGGGGTTACAGCAAAATGAGTGACCCCTTGCTTGAGCCAAAGACCTTGGGCTCAAGGTGGTGAGCCTTGCTCAAACCATATGAGCCTAAGCTCAAGTTGGTGACCTCAGGGTCTCAAACCTGGGTCCTCCACATCCCAGTCCGATGCTCTATCCACTGCACCACTGCCTTGGCAGGCATTCCAGCAGTTTTTCAGTGATTAGTCTCTGGAGTAGGAGCCAATTTCTCTGTACTGAGCTCCTGACCAAAGGGCCTCTGAAGTAGAGGGTTCTAGTAACATTGTATTCCCAACCTCAGCTGCCCTAACCCACCAAGTTTACAACATAGAGGGATTGGGGCTATTTGAGGCCAGTCTGAGCCCACATTACAGTCTTTCTACAGAAGATGCTATGCAAAGATCAGGCAGCTGCAAGAGGAGGTAGAGCAGCTGGAAAGTGGAGGCAAATTTTAGAGTGTGTGGGCCTTTTTATGCTGTCAGCTTTAAGCCTAATTCTAAAACCAGGTAAAAACACTACAAATAAAGAAAACTATAGGCCTATATTCCTGATGAACATAGATGCTAAAATTCTCAGCAAAAAATTAGCAAACTGGATTCAGCAATATGTTAACAAGATCCTACATCATGATCAAGTGCCATTTGTTCTGGGGAGGAAAGGCTAGTACAAAACTCACAAAACAATAAATGTGATTCATCACATAAAAAAATGAAGGATAAAAATCACACAATCACATCAACAGACACAGAAAAAGCATTTGATAAAATCCAGCACCTGTTTATGATCAAAATTCTGAGTAAAGTGAGAATATAGGGAACATACTTCAACATAATAAAGGCCATCTATGACAAACCCACAGCCAACATCATACTTAATGGGCAAAAAATTAAAAGCAATCCCCTTAAGATCTGGAACAGGACAGGGGTGACCCCTTTCACCACTCTTATTCAACATAGTTCTGGAAGTCCTAGCCACCGCAGTCAGACAAGATGAAAAAATAAAAGGCATCCAAGTTGGAAAAGAAGTAAAACTGTCATTATTTTCTGATGACATGATATTGTACATAAAAACCTTAAAGTTTCAGCCAAAAAAACCTACTAGAACTGACAAATTCAGCAAGGTGGCAGAATATAAAATTAATATTCAGAAATTAGTGGCATTTTTATACACCAACAATAAACTGACAGAAAAATAAATTAAGGAAACAATCTTCTTCACTATTGCAACAACAAAAATAAAGTACCTAGGAATAAATTTAACCCAGGAGGTAAAAAAAAACTTGTACTTGGAAAATTATAAGACATTGAAAAAAGAAACTGAGGAAGATACAAACAAGTGGAAGGATATACCATGTTCATGGATAGGAAGAATTAACATCTTTAAAATGTTTATACTACCCAAAACAATCTACAAATTCAATGCAATTCCTATTCAAATACCAATGGCATACTTCACAGATCTAGAACAAATATTCCAAAAACTTATATGGAATGAAAAACTTATATGAATAACCTCGCAATTGTGAAAATGAAGAACAAGATGGGAGGTATCACACTTTCTAATATCAAGTTATACTACAAGGCATTGGAATCAAAGCAGCTTGGTACTGGCATAAGAACAGGCATACAGATCAATGGAATAGAACAGAGAACCCAAAAATAAACCTATGCCTTATGGTCAGTTGATATTTGACAAAGGAGGCAAGAGTATACAATGGAGTAAAGAGAGTCGCTATAATAAATGGTGTTGGAAAAATTGGACAAGCACATGCAAAAAATAAAACTAGATAACCAAGTTACACCATTCACAAAAACAAACTCAAAATAAATAAAGGACTTAAATGTAAGTCAAAAAGCCATAAAAATCTTGGAAGACAACATAGGCAGTAAACTCTCTGCTGTATCTCATAGCAATATTTTTTCTGATATATCTCTATGGGCAAATGAAATAAAGGACAAAATAAACAAATGGGACTATAGTATACCATCTAAAAAGCTTTTGCACAGCAAAAGACACCATTAACAAAATAAAGAGACAACCCACTCAATGGGAGAATATATTCACTGATACATCTGATAATGGGTTAATAACCAAAATTTATAAAGAACTTTGAAAACTCAGTACCAGGAAGGTAAACAATCCAATTTAAAAAATGGGCAAAGAAACTGAATAGGCACTTCTCCAAAGAGGACATACAGATGGCTAATAGACATATGAAAAAATGTTCAATGTCACTAATCATCAGAGCAATGCAAACTAAAATCACAATGAAATACCACCTCATACCTGTCAGAATGGTGCTCATTAACAAATCAGCACACAATAAGTGCTGATGAGGGTGCAGAGAAAAAGGAACCCTCCTGCACTGCTGGTAGAAATACAGACTTGTGCAGCCAATGTGTAAAACAGTATGGCATTTCCTCAAAAAATTAAAAATGAAACTGCCTTATGGCTCAGCTATCTCACTTAAGAATATATCCTAACAATCTCAAAACACTAATTCAAAAGAATATGTGCACCCCCACATTTATTTCAGCATTGTTTACAATCACTAAGATCTGGAAACAGCCCAAGTGTCTCTCAGTGGAAGAATGGATAAAAAGCAGTGGCACATATACACAATGGAATACTATGCGGCCATGAAAAAATGAAAAAGAAAAATCTTACTCCTTGCAACCACAAGGATGGATCTGTAGATTATTATGCTAAGTGAAATAAGCCAGGCTGAAAAAGACAAATATCACATGATCTCACATATGTGGAATCTAATGAACACAAACAACTGAAGAACAAAATAGAAAATGGAGGCAGGGTCCCAAGGAACATAAGGACAGCAGTCAGAGGGAATGGGAATGAGGGGACGGGACAAAAGAAGGTGAAGTGATTAGCCGAATCATATACACAGAACACATAGATACAGATAACAGGGCAGCAGTCCCAGAGGAAAAGAGGGGATAGGTGTAGGGGGTGTAAAGGGTGTGAAATGAGAATGAAAAGATGCTTTGCATGTGGTAGGGGGGTCATGATGTGGGAAGTTGAGGGTGTTTCTTTGTTCATGTAGTCCTTATGTCTCTTCCCTCTGTGCTTAGTTGACTCACTGTCACTTCTTGGTGTTATCCATAAACCTGACTCTAAGGACTCTTACCCTGACTGTTTCCAATTTGTTGCATCTAACTTATTGTGGGCAGATAAAAACAAAAAGAGACAAGAAGGTTGGTATAACCAAAACTAAGGTAAAGTGAGTTTTGAGGAGATCTTTGAGAAACTGTACTAAGACTGTGTGAGCTTGATTAAGCATGTGGCTCTTTTAGGAATGATATTGGCTGCTGTAGCTTTATTCTGGAGAGGAAGGTGGGAAGGAGGCCTTGCCTCCAGGCTCTTGACTGCATCCTGGGTAGTAAACATTGTCACATGACCTATTTCTGTACATCAGCTGACTTGTTTAAAATTGTTTGTGTTCTCACAATAACAAATATAAAAGGAGACTGTATAACCCATTCCAGCAGCCAATCCTGTGAAGCTGGGCTTTATAATTAAAACCTTATCATCTGTTTAAATTACTTGTTAATAGGCCCTGGCCAGTTGGCTCAGTGGTAGAGCGTCGGCCTGGCGTGCAGAAGTCCCGGGTTCGATTCCCGACCAGGGCACACAGGAGAAGCGCCCATCTGCTTCTCCACCCCTCCCCCTCTCCTTCCTCTCTGTCTCTCTCTTCCCTTCCCGCAGCGAAGGCTCCATTGGAGCAAAGATGGCCCGGGCGCTGGGGATGGCTCCTTAGCCTCTGCCCCAGGCGCTGGAGTGGCTCTGGTCGCGACAGAGCGATGCCCCAGATGGGCAGAGCATCCCCTCCTGGTGGGCAGAGCTTCGCCCCCTGGTGGGCGTGCCGGGTGGATCCCGGTCAAGCGCATGCGGGAGTCTGTCTGACTGTCTCTCCCTGTTTCCAGCTTCAGAAAAGTACAAAAAAAAAAAAAATTACTTGTTAATAAATACTAATGCTAATTATAGGAATATATCCTTTCTTTATAGGAGAGGTTATGTGTCATGGGAAGTGTAGTATACATGCATGATCATAGCTATATTTGTAGTAAAATTTTCATTTGAATAATTCACAGTTAAACCAATAATTCTCTTTCAGTTGTCTCATAAGCTTTTGAAAGAAGTGGAGCAAAAAGTGTTGATTTAAGTTTGCCTTTTCAAAAATGTGATAGAAATAAGAACACCCTTAATGGAATTCAAGAATGGAAAAGGACGGAGGGATAACCGTATGGGTGGAATCTTAAGGCTAGAAGAACATGGAGCACTAGAGCCAGTAAATATGTAAGGGAAGGAGAAAGGAATTAGGAGCTAACACAGTACAGGTGCATATATCACCCGCTTGTGAAAACAAAGCAGTCCTTATGAAACCATGTAGTGATAAATGTCTAAGTACTGGCAGAGAGAGAGAGAGAGAGAGAGAGCACCTGTTTTAAAGAAAACTGAGTTATCTTTTTTCTATTTTCAATTTTTATTAATTTTAATTTATTGTGTTTACATGGATTCAAGTGTTGAATATAACTCCTTCACCCCCCACCCATGTGTCCCTTTTTATACCCTCTTTGCCGCCCCTCCCTCTAACTCCCTCCCCCCTTCCCTTTAAGATTTTCTGTCTTGTTGTCTTTATCTATGTGTTATGTATTATATATATTGTTTCACTAATCCCTTCACCTTCTCTGATCCCATCCCCTCACCCTCTTCCCTCTGATAGCTGTCCCTCTGCTCCCTGTGACCCGGCCTCTGCCTCTATTCCTTTCCTCAGTTCACTTTGTTCATTATCTTAGGTTTATTGCTATATACTTAACATACGTCTAAGCTTCCTGAGACAGCATGAGATAGAAGGAAAGACATTAAGCTCTAGTCTAGCTCTGTTCTAAGGAGCCTTCTGATCATCAGTTAACCCAGACTTTAGTTGTCTCACTAAAAATTATGAAGTGAGTTTATATAATGAAAATTTATATGGTATATAATTATATACTTCATTATTCTATTTGTATAATAAAAAACTGCAAAGTGAAAAGTTTTGACCAGGTGATTTCTAATATCATTTTCAACTCTAAAATTCTATGATTTTCTGAGGAGAAAACTGTAGAGTATTGGTTTGGAATTTGTACATCCAACGGGATCACAAAGTGTCTTTTTCATGTCTTAGACTAGTCTTGACTGTTTTGGAGGATGCTGTGTCCATCATTCCCTTGTTAGAGAAAGTGTCTTCCCATCTCCTTTATAAAGGGAAACAGTTCCAGGCAGCTTCTTTGTGCAGGCCCACCTCTCATACCATCAGTGGCTAAATGTGCTCAAGGACAATCTTTCCATCGGTCATCTAATGGCCTTATCAAATGGCTTGGCACTAACTAAAATGCAACAAAAATAACATCCTTCCCCCAAATATAAGAGTTGGGCTAATAACAGGCTGTGAAGGTGAAAAGAGTGCAGAGAACGGGGCTGTAAACAGGAGGGACTATGATGTTCTGTAGGAACTGCCACAGGGGAAGTGGCAGTCTGTGAGAAATGAGAACCTAACAGACAAGTTCCACGGCATGGTGGATTAGGTAGTGTTTTGTCGGAGTTCCTTCCCTTTTTATTTTATTTGTGTTCTAAGGATAACATATTTAAATTGTTTAGGAGTACCACCAATCAACAGAGGCATTGTAATTATAGAAGTGAGAATGCTCATACACACAAAAAAAGCTGACCCCCCCCAAATTAATAACTGTTATATTGTTTGGGTGCTAGAATAGAGATTCCTGAACAACTGTTCCCGAGATTCTTGTAACCAACTTCAATCCAGAACAAGAATTTAGTTCCAGTACTCATGAGGCATTTCTCTGAAGTTCTATATTTATAATGCCCCTGTGTCTTTACATAAATTCCAGTTTCTTGAAGCTGGGTTTCACATAAACCCAAAGAGCCTGCTTAAGAAGTCATTATACTTTTCAAATCACTCCACTTCTACAAAGTCTCTCAATAACCCGTTGGAGTAGGTCGGATCCCCTTTCATGGACACTCAGAGAGTGTTAGTGACCTTCCAGGGCCTTTTGGCTCTTACTTATGTTTTTTAGGCGTATAGATAAGCAACTGTATAATCTGGTATATCTCTGACTAGACCCTTTACGCTCTCAGAAAAATCTAGCCCTATCATTTTTTCTCAAAGATGTTACATGTTTCTGAGAAATAGCTTCCATAAACATGAAAAACTAGTTCTTTTGGCTATTTATGGAGATTCTACTATTTATCTTCTCCTTTCCTTTCCCAGTTTGCTATACTGATGTTGTCTGTAGGGGGAGATACCAACCCATGTCATTACTGACACTAAATAAGGGCACTAAATTTTATGCTACCGTTGCTCAATCTTTTCTCAAGTCACCAACACTCTCCCACATCACTGCGGAAGCACTGACATTCTAATCAGTGCTGAGGGAGCTCGCATCTCCGCCTCTGGTGTCTATCAGCAGACTCGTTTTCCTTTTTCTTTATGCTCTCTTAGCATATTCCTTGCCCTAAAATTTAGAAATGGCATAGTCAACACAACCTCTATCCCCAGTTGTCACCCTAGCCCACCCCACCCCCACCCCACCACAACACACACACATACACACACACAAACTAGCCCATTGGCTGGAAACAAAACTTGTAAACTTCTCTCTTTCCCCTTAGGTAAGGACTCGTGTTCTTCCACTCCCATCTGTAGCCTCTTGACTTCCTCTCTTGTAAATGAATCTGTGGTGGACCCAGACTACCACACCTGCACCCAGGCATGGCTTAAATTCTACAGTGAATACTACACTGCTAATTAGTAATGGAGCATTGTTCTGTGAGGCCCACACAGCCTCTTTTGTAGATTATTGCTAATTTAAATAACTTACCTTTTGTATCTAAATACACTTGATCTTAGCCAAAAGGCCAAGAAGAGATCATTTTATTTCTAAATTTAAAAATATATATATATTTTAACTACATTGAGAATCCTGAGAATCTTCAAAGGTGAAAATATATTCCTTATGAGAATGGCACTGTACTTCTGTGGTCTTCCTCCCCAAATTCCATAACCCCAGTCTAACCAGAAGAATAATGTCAGACAAACCCAAATCGAAGAACAGTTTATCAAATACCTGAGATGAGTACTAGTCAGAATTGTCAAGGCCATCAAACACAAGAGAAGTCTGAGAAACTCACAAATGAACCTAAAGAGACATGATCACTAAATGTAATCTGGGATTCTGCAATATAAAAAGAACAATAGGTAAAAAGTAAGGAAATACAATAAAATGTGGACTTTACTTAATAACAGTGTATCGATATTGGTCCACTAATTTTAACAACTATTCCTTGAAATAAAAGGTGTTAACAAAAAGGAAAACTGAATGCAAGTTACACAAGAACTCTTTGTATTGTTGTTGGGCAGATAAAATATGTATTATGCTCACTTTATTAAAGTGGTGCTGCCCACATGGAGGCCGTTGCCCAGGTGATATTAATGTGTGTTTCTGTGGGCAGGCAGAATCCTTGTAGCCTGGGGCTTGGTTTTGAGATTAAGCCTTTCCCACCCTTTTTTGATGTGGGGTGGTACAATCCAATCATGCCTCAGAGAAGTGACTTTGTGTTAGAGACTTCCCTATTTTGTATATTGGATTAAGGGTTTGGATTTCTACACTATAAAATGGGGACGGAGAGGGAGCTTGCTCTCTTGGTTCCTGGGATGATTAGCATGAGAGAGCAGAGGGAGCAGAGCAGAGAGCAGAAAGAAGCCATGTGGCCAGGAGAAGCAGCCAAGATGGCGGAGTATTGAGTGAAAGGCCAGTTTGTGCAGTTTGACGCTGGAGAAGGAAGGAGATGGGGAACAGAGGTGAATAAGGCTGGTGAGCTAGAAACCTTTGATTCTAGGAAACTCGGATAAGTCAGTGGCTTTGAGAGCACTGAATGTGAGTGGGTTTTGGAGCCCAGTGTGTGTTTTTTGCTTGCCCACCGAGTGCAAGCTAGGATTAAAGACTATGGCCCATCAGCTTTTGGCTCCGTTGTTTCTTTACCAACTGTCCGAATCCAATGCGAACCTGCATGGGCCAGGCTGTTGTGATAGTGGCCCTGGCCGTGGCCACTGGCCTTACAATTGTCCATTCAAATTTTCTGTAAATCTAAAATTATTGTAAAATAAAAAAGTTTATCAAATATATATTATGTGTTTGTGTATATACATATTATTTACTTGCATTATATACATTTATATGTATACATATAAGTAAATGTATCTATATATTATATTTTGCATATGGGGCACAGATTTGTAAAAATGTACATGGACTTCACTGTCTTCATTTACAAATGTATCTATATATTATATTTTACATATAATATTTTATGTGTATATACATATACACAGAATATATACACACATAAATCTTTTGTGTGTCTATGTGTGTGTTATGTACTTTCATGAGATAAATATTATTGCTTAGTTCAACAAAGATTATTTTAAATTTTAAATGACAGAATGAGTAATTATCTAAGGGCAACAATCAAAAGTAAATAAATAAAATAAAAAATTATTTCAGAGAACCCCCCCCTCAACTAATAAACTCACTTGATTAACTACTTAACAATAGGTGATGATTTGAAAAGTCAACAAAATTATTAATACAATTTTTACTGAAGTTAATAAAAATAAATTGGCACATTCAAAATCTTAAGAACACAAATTCTCCACGATTGCTCCATGACGTTAAGCATCTCCTAGTGGCTGGAAAAGTGATGCCTAGATAACGATCATAAGACAACCTCTGAGACAAAAGCACTGTTTACCCCTGGGGATAAACAACTTATTTAAAAATCAGTGTTAATTCTTTAAGAGGTCATAAGAAGCATTTGAAAGGAATCTTTCCGGGTTGATAACTATTGAATTTTGGGTCATTTCTCATGCAGCCTTCTGTTAGGCATAATCTTGAGCCCTCATTTATCTTCACTTTTACTCTATCGATTCCCCAACCGATGGATGATTGAAGAGGCCGAGGGATGGTTTCAGAACAGCAAGCCTATCTACTTAGATCTGAGCAGGTTCCAGTGCAGCACTGTTACCGAACCTTCTTTCCATTCATGTTACAGTTTATTTGCTAAATACCTTGTCATGATGAATCATTTGGCTGTCACCTACAGAAGTGTAATACCGTCTTGTTTCATATTTCTGTTTTCAAAAACCCCAAGTTAAGCAACAACATTTTTGTATCGCCTTTTATACCTCATATTTTCTAGAGACCATCGATGCTTCCAGAGTGCAACTGCAAAGCACAGTTGCAAATTGAGTTGCAAATACATTTTGCTTAAAGGCACAAACCATAAATTAAAGTAATGATCACTTCAAGATGAAACTTTTTTCTGTCTTTTAAAATCGGAATGAAAGTGGGTCAATGAAATTTAGGATATTTTAGAGTATGTACAGCATTGTATTGTTTGCCAGTGACTAATTTACAATTACAGAGCTCCATGAATATTGAAATGGTTCAGCTTCCCATTATAAATGTATGTGGCAGTTTGGTTGTTGATCAGTTTATGAAGTTAATGCAAATGGAACTGTCTTCCTGTCAGCATTTGAAATCTATAATGCAGTCATGTTGTATATTCAGGGACAGGCCATTGACAGTCAATTAACAAGTTTGATTGGTATGTCAACTCATTCTTTTGAATTGTTAATAGTATGTTAATAGCATTCATTTCTTTGTGCAGTCCCATTTACAGCTTCACAGTTACAGCTATTTTTTATAATTCTGGGTAACCTAAAATAGTGCCTTAATAATAGATTATTAAACACCTGTCTAGTGTAGCTTAGGGAGGTTTTTCTAGACTGGGAGTTTGCAGTAGATCCCTTTGATATTCAAATCAACAAATGATAGCCTTTTTATTCAAAACGTAAATTCTTTTGATGGTTAGCTTGTTAAGAAATATTCAGCTCTAGTCCGACCTGAGCTGGTTTCCCATGGAAAAGATCTGATGCCGTTTGAAGGTTCATAAATGGAATGCCAATGACAATTTGTTGTTGATGGTCTGCCGCCTCAGCCCTCAGATGCTGCTGGTTGATGTGCCGCTTTAGCTTCGCCAAATAATCCTTGCAGGTAAATGATCTATGGATTGATCAGACGGTTTCAAAGCAAAGAGGGCTCTTCTGTGGTCTGGACTTTTAGGCTTGGAGGGGTACTTAAAAAGATGCATCAAAGTTGACAGACGAATCTTAAAGCATAGAATGATGGGAGAAAGCAGAAATGTGGGAATATTTTTAAGTGACTAGCATATTACTTAGAGTTTTGAAAACCTTCAAATGTCAATCAAATCTGTGCCCCATAGCAGATTTATTTCTACCTTGGTTTTTGTTATGGTTGTTTTGTCTGTGTGCACAGGTTTACTCTCACTTTTCTGGGGAAGTTGATGAGACATTAAACGTATTATTCCCGAATGGTGCTTTGGAATAAGGTTGCGAGTTCATTTGCACAACCATGTTTTATTCATATAGTTCCTGTACACCAGAATATAAGAATCTGCCATCTCTCTCGCCTAAAAAAATTGTCTTTACCAAGGAAGCAGTAAAAATTTTATTCTTTTTACGTCCTGTTCTTCACTTCTCTTGATGATGCTTCCCACAACCTACTATTTATGTTTAATTTTGTCGACACAAGTTTCTTTATGATATGGTGAAAAGACTCCCACCAATGTAGTTTAGATATTTAGTTACTATTTTTCTGTTCTGTGCTTCAATAATTTGGAGAAACAATTTGCATGTATTTGAATTTTAGAATTAGATGGTACTTGAGTGATTGCTACTCAAATATTCTTAATATACAGCTAAGGAAACTGAGGTAATAGTAAGACCTCACAGCTAGTTGGCTCAGACCCAGGTCCGAACTCTGTACACACCCTGCTTGCTGCCTTTAGAAACATGCTGAAGCTCAGCTGAAGGTTGGTACAATTGTAATAGTCATTTCTCAACTTGATTTGAAAGTTGGTAAAGTCTTCTGGCTATAACACAAAAACCTTTATACCATAGGTTGCAATTAAAAACTATATTTGACACTAGTAGAAAAATGATAAAGAGGATGCATTTTTTAAACATGTAATTAAAGTATCTGTAAATCAAAAGAGGAAAAGGAAGAAAGGAAATAACTATTGTCTTTGTCAGCTTTTTGTTCACCTCTGTCCTAAAATGGGACCACAGAATTTATGACCTCTTTTAGGACTGGGGAGGAGAAGGAAAGAAAGAGGCATGCAAATATTCATTGATAACAAATTTTATTGCATCACATGTGTTTCATGTATCACTAATTCCATAAGTTGCTTGGCCACCAAGAAGGTTTTGTGTCTAGAGAATCAGGGCATATGTGACCTTAGTGGAGTTTTACCTGTCACAGTACTCGTTGGCAGAATAAAGACAGTGAAGTTCAGCAATGAAGAAACTTTTCATTTCTATATCACCCAGGATGTCCAAAAATAATTTGAACACAAATCTTTTGTTTGTTTGTATGGATGCTTCTTTTGAAACCATTGAACATCTTTCATGGAAATTTGGGGGATGCCTGAACAGCCTTGGGCAAGTTGATTTCTCTGTTGTTCAATTTCCCCTTCTATAAATGATATAACAGTACTTATTGGCTTGGGAATTAAATGAGTTACTATATGTAAAGTACTTGGAACAGTGTCAGTCACATTGTGTTATATAAATATTTGCTATTGGTATCATTTATTAATAGTAATAGCATTCGTATTATAATTGAGTGGAATGAGTGCCACAGTTTTATTTGCTTTGGTTTACTGGATGTCCATATGTAGTAAGCTGTGTAGAAAGCATTGGGATGGAGCTACAAATTTTATGAGTCGGTAAAATAAGATAGAAATAAGAGGAAGCAGACATGTGAGCTGATAAATTACAAAGCGAAATGGGTGGGTACAAAGATAAGAACTGAAGCACTGAGGAGTGCTGACAGAGAAGAGTCTACTGCCAACTCAAGGAGACCCCAGAGGTTTACTTAGGAGCGAACAGCTGGATGTCCTGGAAACTACCCCTGGAGGAAGTGGGGAAATTCCAAAAAGAAGAGTTTTACTTCCTATAAAAGAGACTTCATTTCTGGGAGTAAAGACACAGCAATATTAAAAGGCAAGGATATGTGGCACCCTGGCAGGGCAGATTGGAGCTAAAGTATAAAGGGCCTTATATTCAAGCTAAAAAAATTGAGTTTTATCCTGCAGACAACAAAGCGAGTAGAGTATTTTTATGCATGAGAACAAGATGATCAGCTTGGTTTTTTGAAAGAAAAACTTGGTGGCTTGGGCTGGAAGGATGAGAGAAAAGAGAGGCAGGGAAACACGGGAAGGGTGTGGACTGGGCAGTAGGATGGGAGAGGACACGTGGCTTAAAGAGACATTTCTGAGGTAGAATTGATAAGACTCCATTGACTGATTAGATGGAGGAGGAGGAATAGAAAAATGAAGAAGTCAAGGATATAAAACTATTACATCTAGTTTGGGAGGTTGTGTAAGTGATGATTCACCTTAGTTTCATAAATAGAGACACTGATTTTTTCAGAGAGAAAATTCCATGTGTCCAGAGCCTACCATCAGTTTTATGACAATGACATTCTACTCAAAGGAGACTAATTGAACATATGTGTAGATTGCTTGGTACAATTCATTAAAACTATGGATAACACAAATCAAGAGTGACTAACTCACTAAGTAACATACTCGAAGTAGATTGGAATGTACAATTAAGAATTAAATGTAACATTACATATGCAAAGTTTATAATCACAGTGAAAAATTAGCACCACATCTGCATGCTCACAGAACTTTACCCTAGGCTCTGTGGAAGTACTTCTAATATCTTCATTGTATGTATCACTTCAATCCTTTACTCCCCTCTTTTCTTTTCTCATTCTGAGTTTCTTGGATCCGGGACCTTGTTTGTCTTTGTATTTCCAGATCCATCTACAAATGATACTGAGTGGATACTTAATGAATGCTGTAGGTATATAATACCTGAAACACCATTACTCTAATTTCATTCCAAAAAGAGAAATTCAAAGGCTATTCAGCAACATTAGGTTAAATATTATATAAGAACATTTGCATCATGTGTTTCTTGTAAATTTGAACTGCCATGTTACATGAATTTAGTGGGGGTAAAAAGGTCCAAACTCTTTGTTTTTTGTTTATTAAACAGCAGTTTCTCTGATTTATACACCTCACACTGTGGTGAGGACCTTTTAATTTATCTATTTTAACAATCAGCCTCTCATCTCATGTAGACCTCCTTGTTGGCATGGCCTTTTGTTCAGACACAGAAAGCCCTAGTCTTCTGGAGATGTTAAGCCATTAAAATTTTACACAATTTTGGCCCTGGCCGGTTGGCTCAGCGGTAGAGCTTCGGCCTGGCGTGCGGGGGACCGGGGTTCGATTCCCAGCCAGGGCACATAGGAGAAGTACCCATTTGCTTCTCCACCCCCCCCTCCTTCCTCTCTGTCTCTCTCTTCCCCTCCCGCAGCCAAGGCTCCATTGGAGCAAAGATGGCCCAGGTGCTGGGGATGGCTCCTTGGCCTCTGCCCCAGGCGCTAGAGTGTGGTCGCGGCAGAGCGATGCCCTGGAGGGGCAGAGCATCGCCCCCTGGTGGGCAGAGCATCGCCCCTGGTGGGCGTGCCGGGTGGATCTCGGTCGGGCGCATGCGAGAGTCTGTCTGACTGTCTCTCCCCGTTTCCAGCTTCAGAAAAGAACAACAACAAAAAAAATTTTACACAATTTTATCAGAAGTAGTTGTCTGCTCTTCAACCTCATGCTGTACTTGTAAGTATTTTAATCTACTTTTATGTTGTGCTAATTTTTCCTAACATAGTGATTTTCAATCCGTGTGGATGAAAGAATTTTTAAAACATGCAATACCTGACTATTTGGTCAGGGGTACTGACTTCTTTTTGCCTTAGATTGTAAAAAAAAAAAAAAGACAACAGCCAACACAATGTCTTCTGGTGTGAATGAATCAAAATTATACCTATTTTCTGTTAGATCTGCAAAAAATATATTTTTGGTGTGCTGCAGAATTTTAGCAATTAGCTTATGTGTGCCATGATGAAAAAGTTTGAAAATCACTGCCCTAACACATCATACAAACATAAGTGATAGCAGAAGAGACATTATGAGCTCCAAATTCAGAACTAATATGTTATTTTTAAAGTTGTTTTTACTGCTCACTTTGGAGCAGCATATTACTTTCTATTCTCTACACTATGTAAGCAATAACAAGATTATAAAGCTATTCTACAAAGAGGCAAAAATAAACAATAACCACTATAAACACTATGGAAAGTTTTAAAAGTTTTAATAATTATTTATTCCACCATAAATAATTGTACATAACATAATTTACTCATGCTTTTGTTGCCTCAGGAATGTAGATTGATCCCATGCATATCTTTAAGTATTTCAAAATTTTCTTGTTTGGGGAGTAAAAAGGAAGTTATGCTTTGAAAAGGGAATGTAACCATGAAATATTCTCTCATTCTCAAACCTATTTTAATCTAAACACCCACTTTTTTCACTGTAGTTATTTTTCCTCTAATCACAAGTCTTTCCTAATTCCCTGTAATATACCAGGTTTTCTCCAGTCTGGGAGTAATTACATCCACAGGAATAAATATGTTTCATAAGAGATTGCTTTCTCAAGGGACAAGTTCAGGGACAAGAGTCCTTGAAAGTACATGAGCCATCCTGTTGTTCAGGAAGAGGTGCACATTCCTAATTTGTTCAGCCATATAGACCACTTCTTCCTCAAGTAATTACAAAATATTTCAAAGATACGGAATTTTGTAATGTAATTCTGTAGTTTCCCCCAGTCCTGAGAGCTCTCCATCTTTAGTCATTGTTAATTCTGACACTTTAGACATGTTTTGATTAGAGATATTATTAGAGCAAGTGTAAAGCCAGGAGCTGTGGCCACCATCACAGCCGCCTGGCCCATGCAGGTTCACATTTGATTCAGACAGACGGTAATGAAACAACAGAGCCAAGAACTGGTGGGCCATTAGCTTTAATCCTAACTTGCACCCAGCAGGCAAGAAATACACACAGTGAGAAAACACTTCCCTTTCCATTCAGGGCTCCCAAAGCCACTGACTTATCCAAGTTTCCTAGAATCAAAGATATCTACCTCACTAGCCTTATTCACCTCTATTCCCCCATCTCCTTCTCTCTGCACAAACTCTGCACAAACTGGCTTATACTTCAGCACTCCACCATCTTGGCTGCTTCTCCTCTCCTCCATGTTGTCTTTCTCTGCTCTCCTTTCTAATGCTAATCTCAGGAACAGAGAGAGAGAGAGAGAGAGAGAGAGAGAGTGCAAGCTCCCAGTCTGCCTCATTTTATAATGTAGAAATCAAAACCTTTAATCCAATATACAAACAAGAAAGTCTCTGATACAAAGTCACTTATCTGAGGCATAATGGGATTCCTCATGAGAGTGCACCACCCCCTATCATGCAACAGTCAAGGGCAGGGGTCCCCAAACTACGGCCCGCGGGCCACATGTGGCCCCCTGAGGCCATTTATCCGGCCCCCGCTGCACTTCTGGAAGGGGCACCTCTTTCATTGGTGGTCAGTGAGAGGAGCCTAGTTCCCATGGAAATACTGGTCAGTTTGTTGATTTAAATTTACTTGCTCTTTATTTTAAATATTGTATTTGTTCCCGTTTTGTTTTTTTACTTTAAAATAAGATATGTGCAGTGTGCATAGGGATTTGTCCATAGTTTTTTTTTATAGTCCAGCCCTCCAACAGTCTGAGGGACAGTGAACTGGCCCCCTGTGTAAAAAGTTTGGGACCCCTGGTCAAGAGTGTGGGGAAAAGCTTAGTCTTAAAACTAAGCCTTAGGCTGTAACAACCCTGCCTGCTTAACAGCCTGTCCCCCACACCCAATGCAAAGTATAAGTGAGCAAACATATATATCATATTTACAAACTTATTTGACCAACAGCAAGGGAAAAAGTATAATGCATAAAACTTTAAGTATTACTGGCCCTTTAATTATATAATTATTATTGGGAATTATATCCATAGCATCTCTAGATTGGGTAATATTCTAATTTATTTTCTTTGTATTTTTAGGTGAGAGGAGTGGAAGTAGTGAGGCATACTCCGGCATATGCCTGGACTGGGATCCACCTGGAAACCCCTGTCTGGGCTGATACTCCAGTACCAAGCTATTTTTAGCACCTGAGGCTGATGCGCTCCAACGGAGCTATCCTCAGTGTCCAGGCCAACACTTGAACCAATTGAGCCACCGACTGTGGGAGGGGAAGAAAGAAAGAAGGGGGAGAGAAGCAGATGGTTGATTTTGCTGTGTGCCCTGACCAGGAAGCAAACCAGGATGTCCATACGCCAGGCTGTCCACTGAACCACCTGCCAGGGCTGTAAAATTCTAATTTCATTGGTATATATTGTTTATGTTACAAAACTCTTGCCAATTCAATAAGTGTAAGACAGTTTGTCACTAGCATAGCATATACCTTCAGTTACACATGGATTCCTACTGTATTTTTTTGTATGTGAAAACTGTGTCATGGACAGAGTGATATGGTTATGCCCTTTGCAGTTTTTGCCATTGATTTTATACTGTCATCCACACATTTCCCTTTAAAATCAGCAAGCTGAGACGCTAGCTGGCTAATTGGGGTTTCAGGTTTGCTTTCTGAATGTCTGACAGCAGAGGCCAATGGTGTATGCTGCAATGAACCCTGGCCGCCTGGCCACGGTGACGTTTTACTTGGTTTCTATTTCTGGTTTTGATGTTCATTTTTTTTTTAACTTTCATTATTACTATTTTTAAACTAGTTCAGTGAAGCCAATTGGAAAAATCAAAAACAATATGTTCTGTGGGCAAAGAGATACAGTAAAGATTAGAAACGGCATGTGTGTTACTTTATCTTTGGCATGGGAACAATGGCAAACCAGAGAAACAGTCAGAGATCTGCCTGCAGGCATTTCTCCTCCTCTCTCAATCCAAGCGGATCTACCACAGTCTTGAAGTTCCTATTAATTACTTGAGGCTAACGAGATTCATTATCAGTTAGCCTCAAGTAAGTTTGAAAATTCAGATTTATTTTGTGACTTTGTAGAAGTTACTTGGTTACTTGGTAGCAAGAAAGTGAGTTCCAGTAATGAAAGCTGGCAGGCCAGGATGTGTGCTCCACTCTGTCGGCGTATGAAATTATAGCACATTGTTCAAGCAAAATCAGTAATCCAACTTTTATGTCCTTTGCTAGGTACAGTAAAATTTTTATTATTCTGTGATCATTTTATTCTTCCTGGATTAGGTCGTGGGCTTTAGCAGTAAGAAGCAGCTCAAGTAGAGAGAATGTGCAAGATCAAAACTTGCATTTTAACACACATAACCAAATGATTATATAAGATTCAAGGAAAGACACTATAAAAGTCAGACTCTTATTTTCTTAACTCGTCCCTGTAATATCCTGAATGATATTTAGAGGTTCAATTTGCCTAAGGAAAGGATTTTTGCCCCTTGGTGTGTAATGAGGTTGATAAGCTGCTGTATTCCTTAATAGAGGCAAATAGAACAGCAAAAGATAGTTTGTTTCATCATCCCATGTGCTCTACATAAACAAGGAGAGAAAATCTGATTGTATTCTTGCTCTTTTGACTTAGCTTTTTTCTGAGTCGTTCTTTTCTGTGGAACAAGGGCATTTTTTTTTTTTTTTTTTTAGAAAAGAAATTGTTCTTAAGGAAGGTCTACACAGCCAGGAAGGCCTACAAAGTCAGGTAATAAATTTACTTTAAAGCGTCAGCTCCTAAAGTATGTTTACTTAGTCAAGTATGGACCGGGCCCAAATCCAGGTTTAAACGTTTTCTCCTTGTTATCACCTCGTTAAGTTCCCCAGTCAGAGCCATGCCTCCTACAGTCACAGGTATGGTGCCACTAATTAAGAAGAAGGGGCACATTACCAGTTCTCATTAACATCAATTGGAATTTTAAAGCCAAATCCCTGGACTGAAAATTTTCCCCCTTAATGTTCAACACAGGTGAACGGATAAAATCATTTAAATGCCTGCGTCATGGGGTAGTGCAAATGTGCTCTCCAAGGATGAACAAATTGCTTACTGCAGTCTGGCGCTAGTCCCAACGCTCTGTGAAAGGCAGGCAGAGCTTTGAAGAAAAATACTATTCAAAAGGAAGACACTGACAGGGAAATGGGTGGGGCATCATAACTCATACTGCAATATACACATTATCATCTAAATATGTGTCATCTCCAGTAAGGATGTAAGGATGAACAAAATTAACTAAAGATCGTGCCTGACAATTAAGTGCTCAACAATAATATTTGAAATAATGAATTAAGAAATAAAAGTTCACTAGTATGTTTTAACCTATGAATGAAACTTGCCTCTCAGACTCATAGTATTTGCTTCAGCATGTCCTGGATCATTTTCCTTAAACCTTCTTCTGGGTTTTAATTATCTATAGATACCACTGTAAATTATTTTATAGTGGGAGGCTGTTAAGACATTTCAAATGCATAATTTCTTGATTTAAAAATTCTCTTCTGCAGTTCATTGAAGTGATAAGCCATGTGGAAATAAGTCTTCCCGGAAAATCAAAGCAGCTCTTCTCTTGCATCAGGTAAGGCTTTGTCTCCTAACCCAAAGGCTAACCAATTTTCAAACTAAATTCCTACTTCCCCTCATAATTTCCCTTCTTTACCCCAGTGTAAACAGTGGCCCAGGAATATTTATAAGATTAATACTTGCCCCTAAACTATATGTGGATTGGAGATATTTTTTCTGATTTTTTAGAATCTTGACTTACATAATAGATTCTTTTAGTTTATAAATTGCCCATGTCTTTTCCTGAATGGGCAAACTGTTCATATTAAAATTACATTAATAATGTGTATCATGATTAACATACCGCCAAAAGTGTAATGACTGGTCTAAATTTCTCCTGAGTGTCAGATTTCTTTATGATGTTCTTCCAGATCAGGAATGGTTATGGAATCATAGAATGCTGTAGCTAGTAGGAACCTTCAAAGTCCTCTAGTTCAGTCCTCAAGTTTTACAGAAAAGGAAGCTGAAGTCCAAGAAGTTTAATTGCCTTTCTCAAACTCCTAAGCAATGATAGAACCCTAACTAGAACTTCGGTCTCCTTATCCCCAGGTTAGCCCAGGGATTAATATCTGACTCAACTCAAGTATGTAGAAGAAGTCTGTAGACTTACCCTGTGCTATCTTCCTTCACAGTTCCAAAGTTGTTTGAAATTTGTAATTAACCAGAGTAAAAGAAACCCTTGAGAAAATATTCTTCTGGATATATGGAAAGATCAGATATTTTCATTAAGGTAGGCCTGCCTTATAAGCCTTGTAACCTTATAAGCGTTAAGTTTTCATATTGTCGCCTGCTTAAAAATTGAAAGACAGTGATAATGGATGCGTAAATGCATCATGGGATGAATAAATTGTGTGTGAGTTAGAGAAGAGAAAATGAATGTGTTCGTGAAAGCGAGCACATCAATCTAGTGGCTGCATGGTGTTTGCACCAGTGTGTCCGGGGGGCACCTCGCCAATCAATCATTCAGGAAGCTCCCTCCAGCTTACAGCAGGAGAGAAAGATATTGCCCCAAAGTGCTGTAGAAACAGCATAGCATTCAAAGAGGCTGTTCAGGAGACTCCTCTGGTTCTCAGAGGAGAGGGAGAGTGGGAAGTGAGCAAAATACCACAGAAAGCTCTGTAGTTTGGAATTTTTTTAAAAAAATGCTGATTGCATTATGAGCCGTTCTCATTTTATACTGATTCAAAACATTAATTAAACATTATTTGGAATATCTGAGCATAAAAAATTGACATTTGCATATAGCTTCTGCCTTCGAAGGAGCTTAAAAGCTAAAAAGTGTTTACACTTCAAAGCTTTTATTACTGCACTGAATTATAAACCAATACTGCTGTTTTTCTTGAACATTAAACATACAAACATTCCCTGGAAATATGTCAGTTTTATGAATCATTCATCCAATAATTATTGGTCATGTGAGAGAGATTGCTTTAGCTGCTGCCTTAACCTAGCCTATATTTTGTAAGGCAAATAGAATTAGTTTATAAACAATTATGATACAAAATAGAGAGAATTAAGTGACAGAATTGTTTAGTCAGCATTGTTTATTCCTGAATTTCCAAGGGGTTAAAGAGAACCACAGAGACATGAAAGCTTGCCCAGTATCCTCTCATTACTGGGTGGCACATCTTCCCATTCACTGCCCAAGTGGCTCAGTTCTCAGAAGAACTTGCTCCGGAAGGTGGTGTACCATTTGTGTAGCTAAGTAAAGCTACAAACATAATGCAATGTCTTAAAACACTTCCCACTAGCAAGGAAAGGCAGATACTACCAGAACAGTGATTTTATAAAAAGGAAATAATTCTTGCCACACAGTTCGGACAGCATGACTTCATTTATTGCTTATGGCCACACTTCCTATGCTGGCTTTTCGAGTCAAAAAACTGGATGAAAATCTGTGTAAGGATTACCATCAAAGTGAAGTTGTAAATGAAAACTCAAGCAGCCAAGCAACAACTAAAGTTATCCATTCCTACCCAAGGAAACCAGTATCAGTCATTACATATAATATAAAAACTTCATCATCTAAGATAGTGTATGGTGTTATAGACGTTGAAAGCATCAGCTTGGGGCTTGAACAAATGTTAGCTGCATGACCAAAGACTCTCCTTTCTTAACTGTGTTAATATCACTATAAAAATGGTAGTTGCTACTTTCCTTCATTTCCCTCCTTTATCACTCAAAACAGAGAACAATAATTTCTCTAAGTGCCTGAGCTCTTATCATATTTTGTCTTATATTATAGTTTGCTGTCAACTCAGCTGTTGCTCCGCTTGCTTATAAACTATTTGGGGACAAGAATCTTTTGAATTCTTTTAGTGTCTAAACAGTACTATATCCATAGAGGCACTGAAAAATGATTAGTGATTTGAATTTCAAGGATGATGACAAAGAAGGCAACTGACTCTAAGACCATGTAAACACTCCATAAATTCTTACCAACCATCCAGTTTTATTAGTATCACTAGGATCAAGAGTAGCATTCAACCCATAAGTAATTTTCTAATATCATGAGTTTTCAACCACTAATAATAATATTAATAATAGCTATCATTTATTGAAAGCCAGTTATAAATCTGGTGTTTTCTATACATCAACTCACACAGTCCTTATAATCGCCATCCACAGAAAATATTTTAATTGAATTTTAAATATAATCAAAATAAGACTTAGAAGGATGTTAATGAGGTGGTCCAAGGTGACAAGCTTTAAAGTAGAAAAAGGCCCTGGCCGGTTAGCTCAGTGGTAGAGCATCGGCCTGGCGTGCGGAGGACCCGGGTTCGATTCCCAGCCAGGGCACACAGGAGAGGCGCCCATCTGCTTCTCCACCCCTCCCCCTCTCCTTCCTCTCTGTCTCTCTCTTCCCCTCCCACAGCCAAGGCTCCATTGGAGCAAAAGATGGCCCGGGCACTGGGGATGGCTCCTTGGCCTCTGCCCCAGGCGCTAGAGTGGCTCTGGTCGTGACACCCCAGATGGGCAGAGCTTCGCCCCCTGGTGGGCGTGCCGGGTGGATCCCGGTCTGGCGCATGCGGGAGTCTGTCTGATTGCCTCCCTGTTTCCAGCTTCAGAAAAATACAAAAAAAAAAAAAAAAAAAAAAAAAAAAAGAAAGTAGAAAAAAACCCTGGAATTGAACTCAGGTCTAAACCTAAAGGTTCATGTTTTTTTCTATTATTATTATTATTATTTGTATTATATTTGAAACATTATGGGTCTTAAATTGAAATTTTCCCTATTTGTATTTTATTGGAACTATGATATCTTATAGTGAAATTCAGAGGTCTGTAAAACATTTATACTGCTTATAAGTAGCATTTCATTTAAATCTCTGTAAGACTTTCTTTTTTTTTTTAATTTATTTATTCATTTTTAGAGAAATAGAAGGGGGAGGAGTAGGAAGCATCAAGTCCCATACGTGCCTTGATGAGGCAAGCCCAGGGTTTTGAACAGGTGACCTCAGCATTCCAGGTCAATGCTTTTTCCACTGCGCCACCATGGGTCAGGCTCCGTAAGACTTTCTTTACCAATTAACTATTAATTTCTAAATTCTCAGGTCCAGTACCCTCAACAGCTCACCAGATGATGTAATTTGCATGAACCATTTATTATCTACCCATCAATTTTGTTCACTATGAACTACAAAAAGTGTTTATTAACAGAATATATCATGTGTTGTAGAAAGCATTATATAAGAATTCAGGTGTTGAGGATATTGAATAACTAAATGACTTCCATTGTTTAATTAAGGCAACTATTCATACTACTGATTATTTATCTAAACTTATCAAATTACACTAGTTTACAAGTAGCAATGGACTTCAGAAAGGACATCAAAATTCTGGTTGATTATTATTATAATACCTATAAATAACAGACCTAAATATCAACAACATTTAAGGTTTTCCAACATATAATTGCAATAAAGCAAATTCTTTGAAGAGATTCCATGGCCCATAATTAGAATATTATGATTGTAGGATACAGACATTGACTAGAAATCACTTCAGATGTAGCTTGACCCAGTATTCACACAATATCATCAGGTTCCCTTTTTCAGCCCTACTTTTCTGGGTTTTCTTCATCTTGACATGACCTCCTAGCAACTCCTAGTCTCTTTACTCATGACCATTTTGCAGCTCCAAGTTTTATATCTCCATACACCAAGCACAAGTAGAAATTCAGGAATACATATCTCATTTTTTACTGTAACAATATTGGATTACTTGCATTGATCCATTTAGATCTCATGCTCAATCCAACTCCAATTGGTAAGGCCATAGAAAGGCAATACGTTCATTGGCTTAAGCCTATATCACCTGTGCATTCCTAGACCTGGTTTTGGTGCATGAGTGGAATCAATATTATCCAAATGACATAGTCTGGACATTCAGAATAATATTAGAAAGGAAAAGGAAGAAAGTGCATGCTAGGAAAGAAATTAATAAATAGCCACTGGTCTCCTGTTCTTACCGTAAATTTGCGTTGGTTGTATTCTAAATCTAACTAATTTCAAGCTATACCTGTAGCAACATTTCAACCAAATTATGAACCCAATTGGAATTAGCAGAAATTGTTTGAGTGCAAGAGAGACAAGGAACCCCCAGCCCAAATTAGGGTTCGGTATGTGAAGCATGGGATACCACCACCACCACCACCATGATTTCATCACGCCATCCTATAAACAAAAAACAAAGAAGCCTCACTCACTACCATACTTACTCAGTTGAAAAAGAGATTTGCCATTAAATACAACTTTATATTTGAGTATATCAGCAATTTCTTACACGCCCAATCTGCGGCAAGCCTGGAGAGAGAGGCTTGGTCACTTAGATGATGATTATCTCCTAATAGTTTCTTCATTCATTCACTCAATAAAGTTTTTATATATTTTTTTATTTTAAATGAATTTATTGAAATGACATTGGTTAATAAAATAATGTAAGTTTCACATGTACAATTCTATAACACATCATTTGTGTACTGTATTGTGTGTTCACCATCTGAAGTCAGGTTACCACCCATTACCACTGATCCTGGCTTTATCCTCTCCTACCTCCCCCACCACCTGTTTCTCCTGTAATCACCTTAATGTTGGCTGTATCTATGACATTTTAAGAAATGAATCCCTTCACCTATTTCACCCATCCCTCCAAGCCCCCTCCCCTTTGACAGTTGTCCGTGTGTTTTCTGTGTCTATGAGTCTGTTTCTGTTTTATTTTGTTCAGCAGATTCCACCTGTAACTGAAATCATATGGTACTTGTGTTTCTCTGAGTGGCATTGCGCTTATCATAGCACTCTCCAGGTTCATCCATTCTGCTGCAAAAAGTAAGTTTTCCTCCTTTTTCATGGCAATCAACCTGAGTCACTCAATAAATTCTAAGTGCCCACTGTATACCGAATACTCTCCTGAATACTAGAATTGCATTTATGAACAAAACATAGTGAGTGCTTGCTATCAGCAGGCGGTTACAGACAATATCAAATAAGCAAACAAATAAATAAGATATCTTTAAAGAATGTTAAATACTATAAAGAAAATAAAAGTGAAAATACTTGAATCCAGGTAAGTGGAGCATTTATCCAAAGAGGCAATATTTGAGCTGAGGCTTGATTGACAAGAAGAAGCCAAGCATGTAGAGATCTCTAAGTGCACTAAAGTTAGTGGAAATAGCAAGCACAGAGGCAGGAAATAGAACTAAATTTGGCATGTTAGAAAACAAGGGAAAAAAACAAGTGGCTGGAGCATGGTGAGTGATGAGGGAAGAGATGGGTATAGTCAGAGTGGACCTGCGGCCAGACCTGTGCCAAGTCCTCTGTGTCTGTCTTTAAAAGCAGCTGGTGTTCAGCTGGAGGTAAGCTGTGACTTCTTTCTGTCTTCATTGTCCTCTCCCCAAGTCAGTGGGGTGTTCCAGAACACCCTGATTACCGGTTCATTCTGCATAACACTAAAGTCTTTACCTTTTATTGATCTTGTATTAGAATATCTTTACTTTTTTATTTTAGAACCTGTGCAAGCTTATAAAATCCAAGAATTTTGACATTGTTTTTAATAGCAAAAGAATTTATTTTGTAAATACCACTTTATACCCCCCCAATTTAATGAAATACCATGGACACTGCTTTATGCCTGTACATCTCCCCCCCCCCCTTCATTATTTTTTATGGCTCCATGATTTTTCATTGGGGAGTATATGATAATATTTCACCAATTGTCTATTGATGGTCATCTAACTTATTTACAGTTCTTCATGATTGTAAGCATTTCTGTAGTTGAACATTCTTCTACAAATACCTTTACATTCTTGTGCAAGTAGGTATGTTGGATAAATTTCCTATCATGAAATTACTGAGTGAAAGTATAAGAGTACAGATAAATATTGCCTGACCGCCTATGAAAATGTTAATCATACTCCTCCCACCCTTAGCCAATACTAGAACCTATCAATGTTTCTCATGTTTGCAAATCTGATAGAATAAAAATGTTTCAGAAGTTCTTATTCAGAAGTTCCCCCTCATGCCTTACACATTTTAACTTCCAGCTCTAGGTCAAGTCTTGGTGATTACCATATCTTTCCAAGATAGACAAGGTAGTTGTTCAAACACCTACCTACCCTTCTTCATCCACAGACACTAAATCTCATGGTCATACACTGAGCCTCTTTATTGTACTAATAACAGCAAGAACTCTAAAACCTCATTTCAAGCATCTTAACTCTCTGATAGCCCTCCCCTGTCTTTTCAGTTCACTCCCTATAGGACTTGGCTGCCACTGGGACCTATCCTTATTAATTCTTCCATTTCTTAATGCTTCTTAGTCCCCTCTTGTCCTCCTTTTTCAGCCCCCTGTTGCCTTCCTTTCCTTGTTTCTTGAATGATGTTATAGCCCATTATTATGATCACCCCATGCATTTGCTTTCATCTTCTTTCCCCTTTCTCCCTCTCTCCTTCACACCCAACTGACAAAACCCCAGCCCTGGTCAAACCCAGTTCACTGCCCACTGATCATTACCTTCACTGGGCACCTAAACATGGCTAAAGAAAAACCACAGCTATGCTGACTGGTCTGCTGAAATCTGTGACCTTTGATTCTAACTGAACATTTTGTTCTAACCTAGTAACCTTACTATATATTCTCTAATCCAGTGTTTTTCAACCTCTGGTCCATGAACCAGTTTCAGTTTGCCAGAAATTTTATGCTGGTTTGAGAAAGAGTTAACCACCTGCTATTGTATAAAGATTATAGACCCAAAGATTATAGACTCTAGTAATATGTGGCCCAGCAGTTGAAAACTACTGCTCTAATCCATCCACTCTCTGACACTCTGTGATGACTAGTTCATAATTTCTCCTCTCATCCCAGACCTCCAATATTTCTTTTTGTTGTTGTTACATAAATTAACCATTTATTATTTATTATAGGCTAGAAATGTTTCAAATTGTGGAGCTCCTACTGGTCCTTCAATTCCTTCAATCTTCTGATGGCAGACTTACTGTGAGGCTAGAAATGGTGTTGCAGGTCCAAGCAGTACCAGCTACTGTTTCCATGCCGGAACCACAGTGCCAGATCCCCACAGCTCATCTCTTCATCTTGGTTTTGCCACAGAAGCAGCAAGTATACTTGGTGTGCTGGCTGATTTCAATTTCTTCATTTTCCTGAGGAAGTTACCATAAAGGGTCCAGTATTTAACAACAGTTCTGACCTTCTTAGTGCATTTAGCCATATCATGGCCAGCTAGGTCTGAACCAAGGGAAGAACAGTGATTCCTCCTTTCTCTCGACTCTCTGACGATGAACTTCATTCACAGAGATAATAGAAGCAATCAGAAGAAAATTTACCCCACAGTCAATCTTCTGTATGCACCTGCCTTCCTCCTGTTACTGCACATGAACCGTTTGTGCACATATCTAAGGCCAGTTTTGAGGCAAGAGAACTTGAAGTCATAAATAGGAATACTAACTGGAGTAAATTAATCTTTGCCTATGGACTAGGTAGAGAGCACCAGATTTGTTTTTCAGCTATTTTTGTATGTTGACATCACAGTGAACAAACATACTCTATTGATTCATGTCATAATGGAAATAGACAGGACACCATAAGCCATTTGGCTACCCCCTCATTTTACAAGTTGAGATCTAAAAAAGTAAAATTACTTTCTCAAGGATATATATACATTTTAATGGGCAATTAGAGGAAGGATGACAGGCAACATAAGGGTAGTTTCACAAATTTTTTTTTGGTAAAACTTACTAATGTTAACAAAAGAAGCAAAAAAAAAAAGTATGATCAATGCTATAACTAGGGAAGCATCAAATGTGTTATCCAAATACAGAACAATTTAAATCAAATTGGAATAAGACTTTAAGAATCCGTACAGAATTCCTTTTCTAGAGAGTAATAATGAGGGGGATAATACGTGAATAAAGTTGTTAAAAAAAACTCACTGATATTCTCCCAATTTTATCCTAAATATAAAGGGATAGAAAATAGAGTTAAAATAGGGCAAATAAATACATGTTGACTGATCCTTTTAGGAATATCCATCTCTTATTGTTTCAATATAGTAACTCCGAGCTCTGACTTGAAGAGCCACTGAGCATGGTCATTTCTGCTCTGGGTTCAGGATGCAAGAAGAGAAGTGGAGGATAATCTTTATGTGGTAATTGACTTGATCAAGACCAGCAACCAGCAGCCAACAAAATCAGAAAGGCAGCGAAAAATGTGTTGTCAAACCATATAGACCACACAGGGAAATATCTGGGTTACGCCAACACAGGAAAACAAAGTGAGGTCCAGAGTACTTACCCACCCCTGAACTCTACTGGCATATGCAAATAATGAGGGAGGGGCTTTCAAAAACAGAATTCTCCTCCCTTTCTTCCATCCCCTCTGGTATGATATCGGAGCAACAAAACAAATAATACTGAACATTGGCATATGCCCACTGCATATGTTCTGACAGAGTTTACTGCATTCCCAGACAGTCAACAAAGAAAAAGGAAGGGGAATACACCCACACTATTTCAAAATGAAGAAAGCTTGGATAGAATATGCCCCTTTAGAAATGAAAGCTATCAAATAAATTTTGCTTCTACCAAAAGAGAAAAAGAAAAGAAATAGAACATACAAAATTCAGACAGAGGGGATACTTTGGAAGAGAAATCACTTAAAAATTGTATAAAAATCATGCAACTGCTTTGCACACTCAAGGGAAAAAAAAGAAAATTGAAAAGAACTTTGACTTTATGAAATAATAGCCTTAAACATGGGTTAAGACAATGAACAGGTGAAAATGAATGGTGGAACAAAAGAAAGAAATCAAGAGGAAAAGAACACCACAGGGAAAAGAAATTAATGTAGTAAAAATAGTGTTGGGCAGATAAAATATATTATGCTCACTTTGTTAAAGATGGCACTGCCCACATGGAAGCCCATCGCCCAGGTGATATTAATGTGTGTTGGGGGCGGGCTGTGGGCAGACAGGATCCTTGTAACCTGGGGCTTGGTTTTAGGACTAACCCTTTCCCACCCTTTTTGATGTGGGGTGGTGCAATCCCATCATGCCTCAGATAAGTGACTTTGTATTAGAGACTTCCCTATTTTGTATATTGGATTAAAGGTCTGGATTTCTATACTATAAAGTGGGGCAGACCGAGAGCTTTTTCTCAGTTACAGAGATTAGCATTAGAGTAGAGAGCAGGTTGGAGAGCAGAGTAAGGCCACGTGGAGGAGAGGAGAGGCAGCCAAGATGGCGGAGTGTTGAAGGAGAAGCCAGTTTGTGCAGAGAGAAGCAGATGCAGAACAAAGGAGAATAAGTCTGGTGAGCTAGAAACCTTTGATTCTAGGAAACTCAGATAAGTCAGTAGCTTTGTGAACGCTGGATGAGTGGGTTTTGAAGCCTAGTGTGTGTTTTTACTTGCCTGCCGGGTACAAGCTAGGATTAAAGATGATGGCCCACCAGTTCGTGGCTCTGTTGTTTCATTACCGTCTGTCCGAATCTAATGAGAACCTGCATAGACCAGGGGGCTGTGATGGTAACTGTGTATACTGGCTTTACAAATAGCAAAGAAGAAACACAGCAATGTAGAAAACCCACACAGGATTGAAAGCAGGATTGTGAAAAGTCACACAAAAATAAGAAGTCATATAAAGTCAAGTACTTAAAAATACCAAAGTAGGTGTAAAGAAAAATGGAAACCTAACATATGGTTATTACTATTCTGAGGGGGCAAGAGAACAGAATAAATGAAATCCACAAATATTTTTTAAAAGTCTCCAGGAGGATAAAAGAAAAAAATCCAAATTTTATAGATCAAAAAGTTTCAATTTGTTTTAGAAAATGTTTCTAACAAATTGTTGCAGGAGAGCAAAACCTCGGAGGATTGACACTCAGACACTTATAAGAGGAAAAAAGAGAATTTATTAAGCTGATGGAGCACGCTGGGCTATAGCTTCAAAGACGCGTGCTCCCCGAAATTAGATTACTTACATCTTATATACCTTTACAGAACACAGGTTCACATACACGGGTCTGGTGATTTCTTTGTCTAGAAATACACATGTCAATCACAAGATTTCAGGATGGGAGGAGGTTTAGGTGATATCAGAGGATAAGCATTTGTAAATTGCCCATTAAGGAGAAAGAAAGGAGAAGAGGAAAGGGCTACTCAAGTCTCCCTTCCCCCTCCTGTATTCCTGGCTGTTTGACCTTCTTTCATCCAGGTGTATAGAAGGCAGGGGGTCCAAGCCTCCGTCCTCCTTCTAAGTATAAAAACCTCTTCATTTACATTATAACAGCCCTTCCTAAACAGGAATATTATCGGCCATTTTGAGATTTTGTAAATTACACAAAAAATTATATTTACGAACTCTCTCTGAACGCTTGACCTAAATTATAAAATATCCTTGAAGCCTCTTATTTACAGGAGGGTCTTCTTCCTCAGAATGACTTATATCAAGATATATATTTTTTAAGTTATTAAGCTGAAAGGGTAAAGAGAGCTTTTAGAAAGTAATGACCATTTAAAACTGGGGAGAGAGACTTAGAGACTCAGAATTTTTTTTAATTGTAGTTGTGAAGACAATGGAACATTGTCTATAAAATTCTCAAGTTAAAACTATGTGCATCAGCCAAATTGATGTATTTGAGAAAAATTTGTATTCTCAAATGTGTAATGACTCGGTTATTGTGTTACTCATAAAGTCATACTTAAAATTTAACCCAGACTTTCATTTCCAACAGTATGATAGATTAGATTCTAGAGATGCCTGATATAGCAGATAAAAATACAGAATGCCTGGTTAAATTGAGATTTCAGATGAACAATGAATATCTTTTAGTGTAAGTATGGCCCATTCAAGTATTTGGGATATACTTACACTAAAGGAGTATTCCTTATTTATCTGAAATCCACACTTAACTGTGACATTCGATATTTCTTGTAATCCTAGGTAGTTTGAGAAATATCCCAAGACATACAACTAGAAATGCTGAATTAAAACAAAAACAGACAAACTAAAATATTCAAATTGTGTGGCTGAACTCAGAAGAAAGTAAAAAAAGAAAATCTCTAGGGGAACAAATTAGAAAGAAAATGGGTAAAGCAGAAGCTGAAGTGATGGGAATTACTTTCTAATCATGGAGCCTAACATGTTTGTGCCTGGCTTGTCATTTAGGGACAGGAAACAGCACTTTGAAGCTCATGAAGTAGGAATAGGATCAGAGACCTTTTTATAAACCAGCGCCCTTGAAAGGCTGTAATGTCTGTGAAGGGATGGATGAAGAAAATATGCTCACAGCAAAAGAAGACGACAAGGAGCTTGACCATGTTGGCTTAGGTGCTGAGTAGGAAAATACCACACTTTCCAGGGAACTCATACACACAGGTTTTTCCTCAAACAAATTTGGAGTTGAAACAGCATGATCAGGGTCCTCCTGGAAACCCTGAGAAGATAAATTGATCTCAGATAGTTTCAAGTTAATAAATTGGTGGTGTGCAGCAACTGACAGCATCAAACATAAATTCCTCTGAAGAAATGCTCATGGCACTCAGGAGTCATGGGAGTTCCACAGACAAAGTCACACCAAACAAGAGTCCACTATCCAAAATAGCAGAACGCATCAAGAAACAAGCCACTGCGGAGAAGCCTCAGAGTCACCAGAACAATAAATGAATAAATAAACAACAACAAAAAAAAATGTAAAAGGAAACAGCAGAATTAGAACCCTAGGAAAAATAATACATTACTAAAAATAGACAAATTTTTTTTTTCTTAAGTGAGAAGTGGGGAGGAAGAGAGACAGACTCCCACATGAACCCCAACTGGGATCCACCTGGCAAGCCCCCTATGGAGCGATGCTTTGCCCATCTGGGGCCATTGCTCTGTTGCTCAGCAATTGAGCTATTTTAGCACCTGAGGCAGACCATGGAACCATCCTCAGCACCTGGGGCCAACCTACTCCAACTGAGCCACAGCTACAAGAAAAGAAGAGAGAGAGTGAGAGAGAGAGAGAAGGGAGAGAGAGAGGGGTGGAGAAGCAAATGGTTGCCTCTCCTGTGTGCCCGGACCGGGAATCAAACCTGGGACATTCACACACCATGCTGACACTCTACCACTCAGCCAACCGGCTAGGGGTGGCAAGTTTTTAAAAGAAAAAAATTTTGAACATTTAAGCATAAATACCATAGTCATTAACACTAAAAAATTCTGAGACTGGATTACATTAGGCATAGCTGAAAGAGAAGATGGAAATTGGAATATAGAGCTAAAGTAATTATCCAGAATGCAGCATAATACAACAGTCATGAATAATGACATAGAGGTTAAAACACATGAAAGATTGAAAGACAGAAAGAGGGACTTAACATATGCTCAGCTGAGCTCTCAAAGAAGAGAATGGGGTAGGGGGTAAAATTAACACTGGAAGGGATTATGAATAAGGAGATTTTAGAATTGAGGAAAGATTTCTCATTCTAGACAAATAAGAATTTTTACTTGAGTATATGATGTTTTAAACTCAAAAACAGAAATAACATGATCTTAAGAGAATATTATGCTGATGAGAGTGTGCACTGAACAACTTTCTAAAGAATAGTTTAGCAATATTTATTCACGATTAAAAAATCCATATCCTTTTACCCTGTGATCCTACTTCTAGTAGTTTATGCTAATGTGATAATCTGATAACATTATGTTGATATCTGCCTAATTTATCTCAATATGTTAAATTCAATTTAAATATCCAGCAGTAGGAAAGTTAATAAATAAGAGAAAGCTTAGCATAGTAAGGCCAAATGAACCTGTAGAGTTTAATTCTAATTCCACTGGGTTTTGTGGATTTCTCATGTGATTCTGTACAAAATATGTACCTTGATGTGATGACTAGAATTACTAATCTAAATTTTGAAAGCCGATAGGTCTTGTGCAAAACCCAGAGTCTAGATTAAGTTCACTTATTGTTAGACAAATACAACTGGTAGTAACTGTGTTATCTCATCAGTAGAGGAATATGAACAGTACTTTGTAGTTTAAAAAAAAATCTCGATAACGTGTGTTGGGAAAACAGCTGAGTTAGGCTTGTTTGCTTATACTTTGCCTGATTAATGCATAAGCACATGGCAACACCATGTGTATGTAGTCTATGTAAGCTAGGGGTGCTTGCCTTCAGCAGAATTGTAGATTGCCTGCCTGCCACAGCAAGAGGCCGTGTGGATGTTTGTTCACCTGCTGCCCTGAGAAGCATTTTTTCCCCTGCCTGTTTGCTCATCTGCCATTTGTGAGACTCTATCAAATGGGAATGGCCCAACACTTTCTGACTTTGTAGTTTCTCCACCATCTGCCCAAATCCTTTGTGAACCTGCCTGGCTTCAACCACTGGCATTACAACATGGTAGTAGAATCTACACAACTACTACTGCCCTGGACTTTGTCATTATTCTTATTATGATATAACACTGTGATGCTTACTATCCCAAAACATATTTTTTATTACTCACTGCAATTTGATAATAACTCCAGTTTTGAATGGTGCATATTTCTCATTATGAATCTAAATATGCTAAATGTTTGTTCTGTTCTCAGTCACTACACAGTGTAAAATTGGTGTGTTAAAAATTGCATGACATATTTGCATATTTATCTGTATTAAATGCCTCATGAAACAAATTTTGTAGATACACAGCTGTTGTTTTTTAAGTAATTTCTAAAAGACTGTATCATCTCTCCTATATAAATTGCATATATTTTCAAATGTATCATCTGAGCCAAAGGAGTTGCAAAGATTTAAACAGAAAATCACTCAAATAGGAAAAAAATGTTGAAGGAGAGGAATTGTAACTTTTAGTCATTGTGTCCAAAGGATAAATAGTTTTAACCTAAAATGATAACCTTGTTCTTTTGCCAAGTCAGATATACATTGCAAGTAGAAAGTAATTCTGGATGCTCCTTCAAATTATGGCCTCACTTCAGCATGAAGACTGTTTACCCCATTCACAGAGTGTATAAAGAGTTGCTGCTTGCTACCAGTCAAGTCACAGAAGACTCTACTTTATGACTTCAAAGTGACAATTTTTGTTGTAAAGAACTTTTTCTTTTAAGAGAAAATCCATATCTTCTTGAGAATCAACAGTAGCATATCTTATTTATTTATATATTTACTTTTGTATTTTTTTTAGATGAAAAGCAGGGAGGCAGAGAGACAGACTCTCACATATGCCCTACCAGGATCCACTCAGCAAGCCCACTATGGGGCGATGCTCTGCCCATCCATGGTCATTGCTCCATTGCAACCGGAGCCATTTTAGCTCCTGAGGCAGAGGCCATGGAGCCATCCTCAGCACCTCGGCCAACTTTGCTCCAATGGAGCCTTGGCTGTGGGACAGGAAGAGAGAGATAGAGAGGAAAGAGAGGGGGAAGGGTGGAGAAGCAAGTAGGTGCTTCTCCTGTGTGCCCTAGCCAGGAATCAAACCTGGGATTTCCATATGCCAGGCCAACATTCTACCACTGAGCAAACCAGTGGCTATTAAAAATAGCCAGGGCCTATTTTTAATTAAAAAGAAAATACTATGCCTGGGGAATGTTAGCTACTATCATCTTAGCAGTTCCCATAGAAGTGACAGAAACTGAAAAAATTCTACTAGATTTCATTAATTTCTCTAGAATTTCAATATAGACTCTCAGTTTTATGAAAACATGTTTTTTTCAACTTTATGATCATGTTCAGTTGATTAACATATAATTCAACTGCACACCAGAAGTTAACGTTTTAATATCTGAATTACAGTTTGATTGTTTTTTTAAAAAGCCTTTTAAATAAAAATAGTTGAATCAAATGCTTGACATTTCACAGTTCAATTTCACCATGTTAGCTAAATAAGAGGGTGTTAAAAAGAGAACAATATCATATACATATTAAATTAAAAGTTTGCCACTTTGCAGCTCTAATCCTATTGGAAAAGATGATTTCTGGCTAACTTAATCAGCAAGAGGTCTTTATTGCCTTAAGAATTAATTGATTAGGTTTTCATTAAGGTCAAAAGTACACTTGGCTGACTAGAGGCATCCAATTAGCCCATTGTCAGCCATACTCATTTACATTGACTGAACAGAATGGTAGTTATTTGACTGCCAAGTCACAGGGTCACTGAATCTTTTATGCACTTTGACCTCCAAAAGGGCAACAGTCATTCAGACACCAGAAAGCATTCATAACAAAGATTTAGTTTATTGCTTATTGACTTAAATCACTCTTAGAAACAGGTGTTTTATTCTCTGTGGACAAATGATGTATCATTTCTTTGGGAAATACTTGAGGTCTGGTTGAAATCTTGTGGTTGATTGTGTTCTGAGGATTTTTGTTCAGCAACCAGCTTGCAATTGAAACTCTAAATAGCTTTTTAAAGAGTAGACCAATCCAATGATTATATCCCTTTGCCATATAGACTTTTCTCCTGCTAAGTGATATAGCGAGTTGGAACAAGTTGAGCACACAAGTGCGGAAATGCCTCTGGGGCATCAGTCTCAGAGATGAATGTTAGAACCACATTTGAGTCTCACCTTAATGAGGACATCAATATCATTTTAAAATACACTGCTGTTGACATGAGATATAGGATATTTGCTATAGAACAAAAGAGAAATGAAAATTCAAAGTTATTCATGGACTAATGATAAAAAATTTATGCCAGTGGTTTTTATCACCACAAATCATTACACCTAATTTATATGGTGGTGATATAACTAGTTGCATTTGTTAGTTTATTTTCTTTGTCTTTTCTACTTAAATTTAACATCATTATCCTTTATATTTCTTAATATTGATTCAGATATCGCTGATGATTCCATTTGCTAGATTTTATTTATTTATTTTTATTTATTTTTACTTTTATTTTATTTTATTTTTTTTACAGAGACAGAGAGAGTCAGAGAGAGGGATAGATAGGGACAGACAGACAGAAACGGAGAGAGATGAGAAGCATCAATCATTAGTTCTTCATTGCGACACCTTAGTTGTTCATTGATTGCTTTCTCATATGTGCCTTGACTGTGGGGCTACAACAGACCGAGTAATCCCTTGCTCAAGCCAGTGACCTTGGGTCCAAGCCAGTGAGCTTTTTTGCTCAAACCAGATGAGCCCGCGCTCAAGCTGGCAACCATGGGGTCTCGAACCTGGGTCCACTGCATTCCAGTCCGACACTCTATCCATTGCACCACTGCCTGGTCAGGCCACTTGCTAGATTTTAAAGAGAAAACGTTTGTGTTTAGAACATCACTTTTACAACTTATGCATCTAGATCAAACTAGAAACCGAAGACTCAGCTTAGATTCCTTCCTTTGCACTCTGCCCTCCCCAAATGTGCATTCTATCAAACATCACATCCCATCAGTTCTAGTTAGTGATATCATCAACAGCTAGAAGTACTCTGCACTTTAGTCCCATGCCACTGCCTCAGGTCACCAACTTGTCTCTTGATTAAACTTGTGATACCTTTTAACTGATCTTCAAGATGATTCAATCACCCTCTGTTGGCATGGCTGTCTTCACTCTAGACTTTGACTCTATCAGAGTAGAGTGCATATATATTCTTTTTATATCCCTAGCAAACATTTAGCGTTTGGTACTTAATTAAAATTTACTGAATAAAT
Organism: Saccopteryx leptura; assembly: GCF_036850995.1. Lineage (NCBI taxonomy): Eukaryota > Metazoa > Chordata > Mammalia > Chiroptera > Emballonuridae > Saccopteryx > Saccopteryx leptura. The sequence goes on from NC_089508.1 coordinate 85,842,321, forward strand.
AAGTGACTATAATTAGCTTTATACTACATACAATGTAAAGCTTGATAGAATAGTAATTTGCTATGATTTAAAAAGTCACTAAATCAAACTTTTTACTAGTACTAAATTAATAATACTTTCTATTATTAGAAGTACTGAGAACTTCTAATAATAGAAACAGTAAGAATATATTAGAACAGACTTATAAGAAGCAGCAAGGTGTAATTCATTCATATGACTAAACCAACAGCATTGAATATAAAAACAAAGTGAGAGTCTAAGTCAAAGGAAAAAAATTACTACCATAATTATTGAGTAATTTAGCTACCAAGTATATATAAAAAACAAATCCATATACTATCAAAACATTTGTTTTATTTGTGGGATTGCATGATTTCCTGGTGATTCAACATTAGATGAACAGTTATTATTTATGTATCGTTTACTAAGTATTGAGCACTTACTGTACATTGTCTGTCATCTTCTCCAGTCCCACATAGTATATGGACTGATAAGAAAACTGGTTTCACAGGGTAACTTATCCAAAAGGCACATAACCCAGGTCTTTCTGGCTCCAAAGCCCAAGCTCTGTCTACCACACTAATCTGATTCAAAGTTTACATCCTTCTTCAGAACTTTGTACAACCTACCACACGTATTCTGAAACTCCATTAGATGTTGTATAGAAATATTTCATATCCAATGTTGGGTTACGGGCTGGATAATCAGTAGAGCCAAAGATGAGGAAAATGACAGTGGAAATTGAAGGTAATATGACTTTAGTAGTTAAGACTGCATGGGCTTTCACCTAATGCAGCCCTACATTTGAGTACCAGTTCTGCTCTGCACTACCTGTGTAACCTCGAGAGAATCAGTCGACTCCCAAGTTTCAGAGCACTAATCTTTAAAATAGGTATAAGAGATACAACTGCCAATGAATGTGTGAAAAGCAAGGGAGATTATGAAGATAAGATGCTTAGCACAGTAATGGCACATCATAATGGCTCAGTAATGTTAGCTATTGTTGCTGTCAATACAAGTTTTCTACCAAAATGAACAGCTTTGGTCATATATAATTTGGTATCCTTGATTGAATCCGTGCCTAAATGAGAAATTTCAGGTGAGATGGTTTAGGAAAGCAAGACCCAGTATGAAATATTAAGTCTCAATCAAGAGGTAGACCGGCCCAAACAACCAGTCAGGAGAAAAAGTCCTGCCCTGGGAAATGACGTGTAATTTTCCAGCTAACTTGAAAGTCATTCTCATATCTCTTTTTTTCTATGTATTTAGGAAAAGTCTTGCCGTAGCTTTCAAACACTCACAACAGGTCTCCTGAGGAAGTGGTGGAAACATATAAAGAGAAATATGAATAAATTCAACAAGCATACGAATGTGTTTTATCACAAATTCATACCCATGATGAATTGTTTTTAATACGCCTCTTCCTTTTTTATTGTATAAACTTAACTTTACTGTCATTTTAGGTAACTACTGTTAACATCATCTCATTGGAAATCTGTATTTTCTTGTGTCCCCAAGAAAGTTTGGAACATGTAAACCTTGAATTAGTCTTGGAAAGAATCATCTAATTCCAGAAAAGTATAGGAATCCCAGGTCTAATCCTCATACAGATAAGGGCTAGCTGAATATGAAATACAGACTGTAGCCAACATTAATTCTTTCCCAAATCAGGTTCTCATGAAACATTTTCATTTATTTAAATGACGCAAATTAATTTCTTTCATATATCCATTGTTAAAAGTCCATTCAACAACAACTCTTAAGTCCAATGTCAATTTTGTTATGTTTAATTTTAGATAGTCTTCTTTTTTCTTTGGCATTAGAACAAATTGTAGTTACTGAAGTCCAAAAATTATAAAGAACCTCATAAGCATTTGTGTTGACATCAAGATCAGACTGGTGTGTTAAAGGATAAAGTTTCTGAGACCAGATGGGGCAAATTATGATTTTAAGGAGAAAGTCACATATTCAGTTTTAGAAGGTAAGGGGAGGGGATAACATGTTATGGCAACGGCTTAAGCTCTTAGTGAAAGATGTTTTAATTGTCTCCATAATTGAATATAATAATGTGTTTTTTTCCTTTAACAAAAACTCCTATTTCTCATATCTCTATGGGTATACTTCTCTTAGATTAAGCAGTCTATTTGTAAGAGGAGAATTGAATTCAAGCGGGATCATATTCTTTCAAATGACCTTCCCCAGCCCACACATCAGAGAGCCTCCGTCAGCCTCAGGCTCCCAGCACAGGGTCAGACCCAACCCACACTTCCTTTCGCTGCAGAGCCCAGACCCACAATCCTGGATCAAACGTACTGGAGCCTCGCTCCTCCATCGACCTAACTTCTGACAAAATTCTGACTGCCTTCCTCTCCATTTGTCTGTGAAGAGTGTTTTGATTTTAAATTTTTCTAATTTAACAGAGGAAAAGGTTAAAAAGAAAGCCTTCAAAAAAAGAGAGACAAAAATAGAAAAGAAAGTCATCTACAGTTTCCCACTGAATTAAAGCCAAAAACTCTGCAAATTTCGCTTCCATATCTCTGAGTTGTACCCTGACCCTTCATATGACCACTGGGGCTTGTTGCATAAGGCCTAGCTGGGCGCCTTTCTCAAAGTGCTATATTCGTCCATATTTCAAAACACTCACAGATATTTTATCAGTAATTAGTATTCATATTATGTCTCAAACAATCTGTTCACGAATAGTGGAAGTGAACTAATTGAACAGCTCTTCTGTCTGGTGATTAACATGGATTGTGTGTGTAGAGCTGAAGACCTTATCCAGGGAGGAGGGAGTCACATGTTGGATAGGTATCTGCTGGAACATTTAGAAGCTTACCTATTTGGGAGGCTGGACTTCTCCAGAAATGCTACTTGGCAAAGAGAGTGGGGAGACACAGGCCTCTGTAAAAATAGACCCATGCCTCTTTGATTCACAGTGTCCTGGATTTGCTTTTCATCATGTTAACGTGCCACTGGGGAGCTGGCTGGACTCCCTTGTTCGGTGACATATATTTCAGTGTATTTTTTTTAAACCATTTGTTCTTTCAACCACAACATGCTTTGCATTTCTCTTTCAAATTTTAGCTTGTATATATAGATTAATCAAAACAATATTTTTAACATTCCAAACAATTTAGAAAGATAGTGGATGGGTGTCAGTTAATCTATTATGTGCATCTCTTCCTCCTCCCCCTCTTCAGCTGCTAATCTTAGAACTTGTGTGCCAAATTGTGTAAGATATTCTTCCAATAGCTACATGTGTGACTCTTTTGTGAGCTCTACAGACAGTTATGAGGACAGATTTGGAGTTGCATATGGGACTGTCACATGGTTTGATTGCCTTGTCTAACAGGCACTGAGATTTCTTTTCACTGAGCTTTAATACTGAGGAATTTTTAGTTGTGATAAAAGTTCAGCAAAGTCTCTATTAAAGAATTTATATGTCCCAGGAATGGAGAAGGAAAAACGGCTTTTACTCACCATCACTCTATATTTGGCATCTATACACATTCAATAATTCGTATGTTTACTTTTTCTAATAGTGAAAATATTCACAGAATTTTTATGAAAATCACGATGTAAGGGTCTTTATTATCCTTCTTGCTTTTTTGGAACAAGATCTAGTAGATATCTTGACAAAAAAAGAAAGCAGATGCTTTGTGGAAAAAAAAATCTCATATAATTCATGTCTAATTATAGGGGATGATTTGCAGAAAAAATGTGATCTATCAACTGTTAGGCACCAAAAATCCTAAGCCTTTCATCTGAGATAGTAAGGAGCACAAAGATTTCAGCTGTCCGGACACATACTGAACACCCTTTTTCAGGCCCCTCATTCCACGGAACCACACTGCCTCCTTTGAGGGGTGCACAATCTTAAAACAAGGTTTTCCCCCTAAGCTTATTTCAAATGTTTCTCAAGAATAAATAATCCTAGTGATACCTGTGTCCAAAAAACGAAGACATATATTATGATATGTGTTAATCACATATGCTCAGAGCTCTTTTTTCCCCTTTCAATGCCCAATGTATATGACTACTCATACTGGTATTAATTTCATCTTATAAAACAAATATAGTGGTTAATTATTCAGAGCTGAACTTTAATTTGGTTCAAAGTCTTAATTCAGAAATAATAATGATGACTAGCATGTATTGATTGCCACACTGAGCCTAAACTCTATAAAATAGATGTTTTATTTTTAAAATCCATCTGACCTTTGGTGGTGCAGTGGATAAAGTGTCAACCTGGAATGCTGAGGTCACTGGTTTGAAACCCTGGGATTGCCTGTTCAAGGCACATATGAGACTTGATGTTTCTTGCTCTTCCCTCCTTTCTTTCTCTCTCTTTCCCTCTCTCTCACTACTATTTAAATTGAATAAATAAAACCTCTTTTAAAAAGTACTAAACATTTTTAAAATTTTTTATTGATTGGTATTTTTTTAGAGAAAGGAAGAAGGAGAGAAACATTGGTTTGTTGTTCCACTGAGTTTTGCATTCATTGGTTGTTTCTTGTATTCTCCCTGACTAGGAATTGAACTCTCAACCTTGGTGTATCCATACGATGCTCTAACCAACTGAGATACCTGGCCAGGGCCCAGATATTTTATATACATTACTTCTAATTCTCAGAGTAGCCCATCAAAGTAGGTATTATCTCCTCATTTGAGTAAGAACTCAGAAATAGCTTGAATGAGAACAGAAGTATATTTTCTTATTTTGAATCTCAATTTCTGTTTCTGGCTTTAGGTTGGAGCTATCCTGTACTTTGCTGGGCCAGTTGCACTAGCCCCTTGCCCCATGAAACCTGTGTAAGTGGTGGAATACAAAAGGGAACCTCAATATCCTTAAAGCACATTCTGACAATTCCAGGGGCTACACACAGAGGCACCAGACTTCACCAGACTCTCAGAGCTCACTGTTATGTAATGAGCAGCAGGTTCCTTGTGACTGCTCTGGATACCTGGCAGAACTTAAAAGATACCTATTGCATCTATTTTATTTCTAATCTACAAAAGAGCAAATTTATGAAAAGGTTTTCCTCAGAAAATATCAAGTCTTTCTTAATGCATTTTATAAGGGTTTGGACTAAATCTAGCTTAATAAGGTTTGATTAAGCTGTTGTGTTCTGCCTTGTAAGTGTCTGTGCATGCTCGAGGAAGAAAATTGTTTAATAGAAAGTTATAGTCATCACTAACTTAATCTTAATTCTCCAAAGCAATAAGTTGAGTATTCTTTAAGAGCAGCTTAGAGCTCTTAGAAAATGTTGAAAACTACTCTGTTTAGGAACACTTCTGCCCATATATCACACTGTCCTTTTTGAGAATGGGGCTTTATTTTTCTAATATTTTGATCACTAAGGGTCATTTTATCTTATTTCTCCAAAGACATTTAAAAAGAAACATCAATCTATTCTTGTAAAATATTTAACAGATTGTTTTTCAGTATGAGTCTGTACTGCGTTTAGAGGTGTACCTTCTAATCATCCCACAGACATTAAGAGCCATTTCTGAAGTATACTGAATTTAGACCATACCATTATTTATACTACTGTGCCATCATAAGGTAATAGATTTTTAAAATGAATAATAGATTATTAATTTGTATTTATTCTAAAAGAACTTAGAAGCATCTGTTTATTATTAATGTTGCAGTTATATTAACAATACAATTATTACTTGCAAGTGATATAATTATTTGCCTACTAAACCTATGAGACATGTGAACAACCTGTTAAATTAACAAGAAGTAGGCCCTGGCCAGTTTGCTCAGTAGTAGAGCATTAGCCCGACGTGTGGAAGTCCTGAGTTTGATTCCCAGCCAGGGCACACAGGAGAAGTACCCATCTGCTTCTCCACCCTTACTGTCTTTTTTCTCTCTATCTCTCTCCTCCCCTCCTGCAGTCAAGGCTCCATTGGAGCAAAGTTGGCCTGGGCACTGAGGATGACTCCATGGCCTCTGCCTCAGGCACTAGAATGGCTCCAATTGCAGTGGAGCAATAACCCAGAAGGGCCGAGTATTGTCCCCTGGTGGGCATGCCAGGTGGATCCTGGTGGGGTGCATGCAGGAGTCTGTCTGTCTGCCGCCCCCCTTCTCACTTAGGAAAAATAAAAAGAAAAATAAAAAAAAAAAAACTAATAAGAGGTATAGCAAATCTAGAGTTTATTAAGATTTAAAGTTCAGTAATGTCAGTACAGTCTTACCTAGAATATATAAAAACAATCTTTTGATTTCTAAAGACAATAGAGAATAAAGACAACATGTACAGTAACATAAAAAACTATAAGAAATTTCAGGGCATCTATTAAAAAACTCATAAATATTTATGGCAGGATAAAGCTTTAAAAATTAGAATGGTTTACTATGTTTCTGAATGGAAATGATTTAAAGATACCTGCTGGAATTTTTTTTTCATTTTATTTTAAAAAGTAAATTTAATTTTATTAGAATCAAGGTTTACCCCAAGGTCGCCAGCTTGAGCGTGGACTCCTCTGGTTTAAGCAAGGCTCACCAGCTTGAGCCCAAAGTCTCTGGCTTGAGCAAGGGGTCACTTGTTCTGCTGTAGCCCCCAGTCAAGGCACATATGAGAAAGCAGTCAATGAACAGCTAAAGTGCCTCAATGAAGAATTGATGCTTCTCATTTCTCTCCCTTCTTGTCTGTCTATCCCTGTCTGTCCCTCTCTTTGTCTCTCTCTGTCTCTGCAACACACACATACAAAAATCAAGGTTTAGAAGAAATGTACTTAGTACAACGATTCTAAAGTAGCTATGATCACTTTATAAAATATACTATTGCTAACCTTTATGCTGTACACCTGAAACTAATACAAAATAATATTGAATGTAAACTGTAGCTTCATTCATTAAATAAATAAATAAATAAAGTAGATACGGAATAACAAAGCAGCCAAAAATAGCCTAGAAATTTTTGCCAAAAGAAGAAACTGGCAGAGAAACAGAAGTATAGAGGAAAGGAGGAAGAATAAGAAAACCTTACAGTACCTACCATGTATTACAATCTAATGTAAATATAGAATTAAAATTATGTGGCTGGCCATGGCCAGTGGCTTAGTGGATAGAGCATCTACCTGGCATATGGACGTACTCAGCTAGATCCCCAGTCAGGACACACAAGAGAAGTGACCGTCTGCTTCTCTCCTTCTTTTCTCTCTCTTCTCCTCCCATAGCCAGTGCCTCAGTTGGTTCTAGCGTGACCCCTGGAGCTGAGGATAGCTCTGTTGGTCCAAGCACCTTAGCATCAGGCACTAAAAATAGCTTGGTTGATTTGAGCATCAGCCCCAGATGAAGTTGCTGGGTGGATCTCAACTGGGGTGCTAAAGAGAGTCTCTCTCACAATATCCCCTCTTCTCACTTAAAAATAGCATCATGTGGCATTAATACAGAAACAGAATAATTCATGTCTCACACTTGAAACTTCTCTTAAAATTACGTGTTTTCACATTTGTAGGGGTGGGAGTGTTTCTTTAGATCCAGTAGGAACACAGGGGTCATGCTGCCTATTGCCGATTTGGCACACCTTGCTTTGGAGATGCCTTGTTCATTGCTGCACCTGTTAAGAAGGTGGAGTTTCCCACAGTCAGCAAGAGCTACCTCTTACTTTGGTTATGACACATTCAGTGACTCTGATTCCAGTGGTCCAGGGCTTGCACAGCTGAGAGCCTTTCCTCTCCCTGTGACAACTGGGTTCTGTAGAAGCCTTTTAATATCTTCTTTTATTGATTAATTTTAGAAAGAGAGGAAAGGAGAGAGAGAGAGGCAAAGAAACATAGATTTGTTATTCTACTTATTTATGCACTCATTGATTGATTCTTTTTTTTTTTTTAATCTTTTTTTTTAAACTTTATTTATTTATTTATATTTTACAGAGACAGTGAGTCAGAGAGAGGGATAGACAGGGACAGACAGACAGGAACGGAGAGAGATGAGAAGCATCAATCATTTGTTTTTTGTTGCGTGTTGCAACATCTTAGTTGTTCATTGATAGCTTTCTCATATGTGCCTTGACCGCGGGCCTTCAGCAGACCGAGTAACCTCTTGCTGGAGCCAGTGACCTTGGGTTCAAGCTGGTGGGCTTTTGCTCAAACCAGATGAGCCCGCGCTGAAGCTGGCGACCTCGGGGTCTCAAACCTGGGTCCTCTGCATCCCAGTCCAACGCTCTATCCACTGCGCCACCGCCTGGTCAGGCTCATTGATTGATTCTTGTATGTGCCCTAACCAGGGATGGAACCCACAACCTTGGCATATCAGAACTACACTCCAACCAACAATGCTACTCTACCAGTGTTTATAGAATTCTCATAAATGTTACTTTCTTCAGTTGATCAGGAAAATATTTCCTGGATGTGTGCTTTAATTTATTTTTGCTGCCTAGCCAGGCAGTGACACAGTGGATAGAGCATTGGACTGGGATGCAGAGGACCCAGGTTTGAAACCCTGGGGTCACCAGCTTGAGCAAGGGTTCAGCAGCTTGAGTGCAGGGTCGCTAGCTCGAGCGTGGGATCATAGACATGACCCCGTGGTCACTGGCTTGAGCCCAAAGGTCGCTGGCTTGAAGCCCAAGGTTGCTGGCTTGAGCCTAAGGTCACTGGCTAGAGCAAAGAGTCACTTGCTCTACTATAGGTAGCCCCCTGGCCAAGGCACATATGAGAAAGCAATCAATGAACAACTAAGGTGCTGCAATGAAGAATTGATGCTTCTCATCTCTCTCCCTTCCTGTCTGTCTGTCCCTCTCTCTGTCTCTGTCTCTGAATCTGTCTGTGGCTGGCACATTTGAATTCGAGCTATTTGACAGACTACCTTTCCCCTGCCACCATGGCATCAGTTAATATTAAAGCAAGCTAAAAATAAGATAATACAAAATTTTACATTATTGAAACTAAACTTAAGTTTTAGTATAGAATAAATATATCTATTCATAGTGTCATAGTGTATTGCTTCTTACTCATCCACAGATATGGGTCCCAAATTGAAAAAAGTTTCAATGAGAATAGCTTATAGAATATCTTCAATGAGACTAAGGATAAAATTAATACTGGTCATTTTTAAGAATCTTGAAAAATAAAGGTAATTTCTCAGCATGCTAACCACACCCACCTTACAACTAAATGTCATGCAAATTACCATATCACACAGAAAATTTGAATATTTCAGTTAGTGGGGTTTAGTTTCCTGCTTACTTAATGTTAGTTTAGGTACTGTTTATAGTAAATTGCCACAGAATATATTTGTAGCTAGAAAGAAAATGAGTTTGAGAAAGAGTATTTTGCTGAATTGAAATTTGTGGCTAATATTTTAAGATATAATGAATGTATCTACTTTTGCTTTAAAAATGACTTGCTGTCAGAAGTTAAATGATCATTTTATAATTTTCTGTAAAGTGAAAGTGCTTTTAATTTAATTACTCATGCTTGAAAGGATATCTAACTATATTCTTATTGGAATAATTAGTAATCTTAAAGTATCATAATAAGGTATTGTACTCTTTCCAGAATTTTTTTTGGTTCTTGCGGTTTTTTTGGTTTTTTTTTAAGGTGCTAGGAGATTACAGACTGACATAATATTATTCAACATGCTAATACTTTTTAGGATCAAAATGTTGGTTCTTAAAACTTTACTAAATTAACTTTACAGTTTCACATTAAGTATCATCTTGTGTTTTTCTTTCTCCATCTTTCTAATGATGGTATCCTATAATATGATGATATTTTGAGAGGTTATGCTATCTCATTCATCAGAGTAATCAATGGAGAAAGGAGCCATATGGGCTGTAGTCCATTTGTATTGGATGAGACAGATGGCATTATTGATAGATGGAAATATTCCAAATATTTATTGTATAATGATATCACAGGGACTCTGACTTCTAAATTTTAAGACATTAATTTTTATAGTAACTGGAAAATTTAAATAATGTATTCAATTACCAAGTATCCATTTAATTATATCAATGCGTGAGATGTAACATTAATCACCTTTCATTAATCACCTTTCATTAATCACCTTTGTGCTTTATTTTGCATTTTGGGTATTCTCTTTCTCAGCCTTTGTGTTTTCTTATCTGATTTTTGACCAAGTTATCAGTTTGGTCTTTAAAGCTAAAAACAGTATTTGGAACACAAAAGTAAGTTAAAGATAGCATCCCAGAAGTGAACAAATGAAGATTTCATAGCAGTTCTCTTCTAAAACAACCTTTGTCCTGTGTGAAGTCTTGAAGACTCTCTATATTTAGTTTTGGCATAGTTTCTACATTCATCAGATTTCTTAAAATTATGTTCAAATATAACTGTAGACATAGAGACATAATTATGCATTTCAGGTCCTAGTTATATATATTTTTTCTCAATATTAAGTTGAGTTATTTGAGGAAAGGTTACTGCTGGTATGGTATCATTATGGCACCTATCTCTCAAATGTTTAATATTGTTTCAGAATCACTTTCACACCACTAGAAATAAATGAAATCCAGTGGGAAAGAGGTTTTTATTTTCTGCTTTTGTATTCGATATTATTGCTCTTGTTTAAATGGCTACTAAATGCATATTGTCATGCTTCACTTTTGCAACTGCAAAGTTAAAAATGATAGCTTGAGTCATTCTAAAACTTCTATTGCTATTTTATTTTAAAAATATTATCAGCCCTTATTGTTGATTTCCTACTATGTATTTAATCACTTCTAAGAGCTCTTTGATAGTACTTTTTGTTGGAATCCATGGGAATCCGAAAAGACCAGAGTAATAGCTTTATTGAAAGGAAGAAAGGAATCCTGCCGGGCACTTCTCCAGGGAGAGGGGACCAGTACAAGCTAGGGGGATGAATTTTATAGGGTAAAGGAGAATCTCGAGCAAAGTGGGTATTGAATCAAAAGTCCTGGTATGTCCAGAATGATCCTCCTTGGGGTGGCTTACCAGCTTCTTGGAATTCCTCTGTCTCAGGGGCAATAGTACAGTAAGTAAGGGTGAGGTCTGACAGATAAGTGGAACATCAAGAGGGCAGTTTGGAATTCCTGGTAAATTCATGTATCTGTAACTTTTAGATTATTTACTGTTTTATTAAAGAAGTAATACAAATTCTTTAAGAGTAATAACTATTTTGTTTCCAAATTAAAAATCAGGACACATTTTTCAACAGTGTTTTTTCTGTTTGTTTTGTTTTTTGTTGTTGTTTTTTTGTAAATTTGTTACTATGAAAAAAATTACAAAAGCATAAAAAATGTTTTCTTCATTTATATTATAAATTTATTGCTACCTTCATCACCGATACCACTGAATTCCCAGTATCTAGCTCACAGCCTTGATTGTGATACCAATAAACAAGGTAGAATGATACATATCCACAAGACAACTGAAATATAGAGATTTTAGTTATATGCTTTCAAAACAATAATGTGATCCCACTAAGCAAATAGAAACATTATACTAAATTTTGATAAGCTCAATCTTTTAGTAAGTTCTTATAGAAATAGACTATGTAATTATATTCGAAGAGTAAGTTAACCAAGCTTTTTTTTTTTTTTTTTTTTTTTTTTTCATTTTTCTGAAGCTGGAAACAGGGAGAGACAGTCAGACAGACTCCCGCATGCGCCCGACCGGGATCCACCCGGCACGCCCACCAGGGGCGGTGCTCTGCCCCCCAGGGGGCGATGCTCTGCCCATCCTGGGCGTCGCCATATTGCGACCAGAGCCACTCTAGCTCCTGAGGCAGAGGCCACAGAGCCATGCCCAGCGCCCGGGCCATCTTTGCTCCAATGGAGCCTTGGCTGCGGGAGGGGAAGAGAGAGACAGAGAGGAAAGCGCGGCGGAGGGGTGGAGAAGCAAATGGGCGCTTCTCCTATGTGCCCTGGCCGGGAATCGAACCCGGGTCCTCCGCACGCTAGGTCGACGCTCTACCACTGAGCCAACCGGCCAGGGCTAACCAAGCTTTTTTTAAAAGACATATTCTGGGTATTATTTTAAATTATTTTTTTTATTTATTCGTTTTAGAGAAGAGAAACACACACACACACACACAAAGAGAGAGAGAGAGAGAGAGAGAGAGAGAGAGAAGGGTGAGGAGCAGGGAGCATCAACTCCCATATGTGCCTTGACCAGGCAAGCCCAGGATTTTGAACCTGCGACCTCAGCATTCCAGGTCGACGCTTGACCCACTGCACCACTACAGGTCAGGCGACTATTCTATTTCTTTACAGAAATCACTACTGTATGATTTAGAACAAAACAAAATTACTTGCATCCCTACTGCCCTGGAAAATGCAAACGGACCAAATATACCCTGATGAATCCAGATTTTTCCAACACCATAGGCCAATTTCAGAAGCATTAATTAGTAATCTGATAGAGAAATACAAGGGCTAATAATAAACCAAGAAAAAGACTAGCACTAGTTAAAGTAATATGGAATTTGAAATATTCTACATATATTTACTGTTTGTTTTTAAAAAATCTAAGTGAAATTGAGATAGGAAGCCCCCCTCTTGAACTAAGAGGCTTCAAGGACATTTTATGTTTTAGGCCAATCATTCAGAGAGATTTTGTAAATACGATTTTTATACTTGTGTGTGGTTTACAATGAGGGCTAGGCAACACCAGTTAAAGATGGCTGGTAAAGTTACAGATTGCATTCCTGTTTAGGAGGGGCTATTATATCTCTAATGCAGAGGTTTTCCTACTAGAAAGTTTGAAAGGAAGGAGGAAGGAGACATCAGACCCCACTCCTTGTTCCATTCACTGAGGAGGAAGGTAAGCAATAAAGAATGAAGGGGGGAAGGGAGATCTAAATAGCCCCTTCCTCTCTCCTTTTTAAGTTCTTAATGGGCGATTTACAAACCCTTATCCTCTGATATCACCTAAACCTCCTCCCATCCTGAAATCCTATGATTGACTTGAGTAGACAAAGAAATCACGTGACCTATGAATGTGAATCTGTGTCCTGTAAAGCAGTGGTCCCCAACTCCCGGCCGCGAACCAGTACCAGTCCATGGGCCATTTGGTACCAGTCCTCAGAGAAAGAATAAATAACTTACATTATTTCCGTTTTATTTATATTTAAGTCTGAACGATGTTTTATTGTTAAAAAATGACCAGATTCCCTCTATTACATCCGTCTAAGACTCACTCTTGACGCTTGTCTCAGTCGCGTGATACATTTATCCATCCCACCCTAAAGGTCAGTCCATGAAAATATTTTCTGAAATTAAACTGGTCCATGGCCCAAAAAAGGTTGGGGACCACTGCTGTAAAGGGTATATTAGATGTAAGAAATCTAATTTCGGGGAGCATGTGTCTTTGGAGCCACTAACTCTGCGTGATCCACTGGCTTTTAATAAATTCTCTTTTCCTCTTATAAAGTTATCTGAGTGTCTATCCACCATTGGGTTGCTTTCCTGCAACAAAATAAAAAGGCATAAATAGTTTGTTGTTCTAAAGCCTTTTATTTCCTTTGTTTATAGAATCATATATATGAATGCTTTCCAACAAAATTTGGTAATAATTTTTACTCTGAACTTTGTATAGCTGTCCCCAGTTTAACTTTGTATGGTTTGTTACCTGTAGTCAACCATAATCTAAAAATGTTAAATGGAAAATTTCAGAAATAAATAATTTATAAGCTTTAAATTATGCACCATTCTGAGTATTGTGTTGAAATCTTCCTCCATCCTGCCTGGATGTGAATCATCCTTTTCCTTGTCCAGCATGTCCATGATGTATATGCTACCCGCCCCTTAGTCAGTAGCTGTCTTTGGTCAGACTGTCATGATACCACAGGACTTGTGTTCAAGTAAACCTTATTTTACTTAATAATGCTCCCCAAGAAAAAGGGTAGTGGTGCTGGCAATTTGGACATGCCAAAAAGAAGTTGTAAAGTGCTCCTTTAAATGAAAAGTTAAAAGTTCTCAACTTAATAAGAAAAGAAAAAAATTCTGTGCTGAGGTTCTGAAGATCTATATTGTTGGGCAGATAATATATATTATGCTCCCTTTGTTAAAGATGGCGCTGCCTGCGTGGAAGCCTGTCGCCCAGGTGATGGTATTGGTTGCCCTTCTTGCTTGGGATAGGTGTGAATATATTAATGTGTGTTGGAGGTGGGCTGTGGGCAGGCAGGATCCTTGTAGCCTGGGGCTTGGTTTTGGGTCTAAACCTTTCCCACCCTTTTTGATGTGGGGTGGTGCACTCTCATGAGGAATCCCATTATGCCTCAGAAAAGTGACTTTGTATAAGAGACTTCCTGGTTTGTATATTGGAATAAAGGTTTTGGTTTCTGCACTATAAAGTGGGGCAGACCGGGAGCTTGCTCTCTCTTGGTTCCTGAGATTAGCATTAGAGAGGAGAGCAGAGAAAAGCCATGGGGAGGAGGCCAGGAGAAGCAGCCAAGATGGCGGAGTGTTGAGTGAGAGGCCAGTTTGTGTAGAGAGAAGGAGATGGGAAACAGAGGTGAATAAGGCTGGCGAGGTAGATACCTTTGATTCTAGGAAACTCTTAGGATAAGTCAGTGGTGTTGGGAGCCCTGAATGGAAAGGGAAGTGTTTTCCCACTGTGCGTATTTCTTGCGCACCAGGTGCAAGCTAAGATTAAAGCTAATGGCCCACCAGGTCTCGGCTCTGTTGTTTCATTACCGACCATCCAAGTCAAATGCGAACCTGCATGGGCCAGGCGGCTGTGATGGTGGCTGTGGCTGCTGGCTCTACATATATGGTAAGATTGAATTTCTATTCATAAAATGATGAAGAAGAAAAAAAAATTTATACTAGTTTTGTTGTTGCAGCTCAAACTGCAAAAGTTATTGCCACAGTGTGTGTAAGTGCTTACTTAAGATGGAAAAGCATTAAATTTGGGGGTAAAAGACATGAACAACAAATATGTTCTGATTGATGGCAATGTGTTATACCAGTGTAAAACCAGTATCCACGGCCACCATCACAGCTGCCTGGCCCACCCAGGTTCAAATTTGATTCGGACAGATGTTAATAAAACAATAGAGCCAAGAACTAGTGGGCCATTAGCTTTAATCCTAGCTTGCACCAGGCAGGCAAGAAATACACACAGTGAGAAAACACTTCCCTTTCCATTCAGGGCTCTCAAAGCCACTGACATATCCGAGTTTCCTAGAATCAAAGGTATCTACCTCACCAGCCTTATTCACCTCTGTTCCCCATCTCCTTCTCTCTGCACAAACTCTGCACAAACTGGCTTCTCCTTCAGCATTTCACCATCTTGGCTGCTTCTCCTCTTCTCCACGTGGCCTTTCTTTTTCTTTTCTTTTTTTTTTACAGAGACAGAGAGAGAGTCAGAGAGAAGGATAGATAGAGACAGACAGACAGAAACTGAAAGAGATGAGAAGCATCAATCATCAGTTTTTCGTTGTGACTCTTTAGTTGTTCATTGATTGCTTCTTATATGTGCCTTGACCGTGGGCTACAGCAGACCAAGTAACCCCTTGCTCAAGCCAGTGACCTTGGGTCCAAGCTGGTGAGCTTTACTCAAACCAGATGAGCCCGCACTCAAGCTGGTGACTTCAGGGTCTGAAACCTAGGCCCTTCACATCCCAGTCCGATGCTCTCTCCACTGTGCCACTGCCTGGTCAGGCTCCTCATGGCCTTTCTCTGCTCTCCTACAGCATGGGCTCCTCTGCCCCATTTTATAGTATAGAAATCAAAACCTTTAATTCAATATACAACAAGGAAGTCTCTGATACAAAGTCACTTATCTGAGGCATAATGGGATTCCTCATGAGAGTGCACCACCCCCTATTGTGCAACAGTCAAGGGTTTGGGGAAAAGCTTAGTCTTAAAACTAAGCCTTAGTCTATAATGACCCTGCCAGCTTACAGCCTGTATCCCATACTATAAAGCCAGTATCCATGGCCACTACTACAGCCACCTTGGCCATGCAGGTTCGCATTGGATTCGGACAGTCAGTAAAGAAACAACGGAGCCAAAAACTGATGGGCCATCATCTTTAATCCTAGCTTGCACCCAGTGGGCAAGCTGCAATTCACACTGGGCTCCAAAACCCACTCATTCAGTGCTCACAAAGCTAGTGACTTATCTGAGTTTCCTAGAATCAAAGGTTTCTAGCTCACCAGACTTTATTCACCTTTGTTCCCCATCTCTTCCCTTCTCCCTACACAAACTGGCTTCTCACTCAACACTCCGCCATCTTGGCTGCTTCTCCTGGCCTCCTCCACATAGCCTTTCTCTGTTCTCCTCTGTGCTCTCTCCTCTAATGATAATCTCAGGAGCCAAGAGAGCAAGCTCCCGTTCTGTCCCCATTTTATAGTGTAGAAATCAAAACCTTTAATCCAATATACAAAACAGGGAAGTCTCTAATACAAAGTCACTTATCAGTGACATGATGGGATTGTACCACCCCACATCAAAAAGGGTGGGAAAGGCTTAGTCCTAAAACCAAGCCCCAGGCTACAAGGATCCTGCCTGCCCACAGCCCGCCCCCAACACACATTAATATCACCTGGGCGACGGCTTCCATGTGGGAAGCGCCATCTTTAACAAAGTGAGCATAATATATTTTATCTGTCCAACACACACCCAATGCAAACTATAAGCAAGGAAACATATACAGTATATCATATTTACAATCTTATTTGACCAACAAACAGAACATATTGAGACTGTACAAAGATTTCAGCAAAACACTCTTTGACAATTAGTAACCTTATTTACATAACTTTTACCACAGTCTATTGTTATAACTGTCCTATTTTTTTATTAGTTATTGTTATTAACCTCCTATTGTGCCTGACTATGTTAAACATTATCGTAGATATGTATGTATACGAAGAAACGTAGTATGTATAAGGTTTGGCACCATCCATAGTTTCAGGCATCCACAGGGGTCTTGGAATTTATTTTCTGTGGGACAGGAGGGACTACTTTATCTACATTTGCAGCCTTTAACCCTCCCTAATCTCTTTTTTAATTATATCATTTTCTGTGTTTGTCTCTCTCCCTCCTTCCTTCCTTCTGGGTACTTTTTGTACATTGAGAGACAGAAAATTATGGTTGGTTTCTAAACAGGAAAACATTCTCTCAGGCAACACTGCAATGTAGTTATGGTGTTTTGTGGTTATTGTTGTTTTAAGAATATTTTATTTCTCCCTTTTCATTTTATTTATTTTTTTTTTAAATTTTTTTTATTTATTCATTTTTTTAGAGAGGAGAGGGAGAGACAGAGACAGAGAGAGAGAGAGAGAGAGAGAGGAGAGACAGAGAGAGAGAAGGGGGGAGGAGCTGGAAGCATCAACTCCCATATGTGCCTTGACCAGGCAAGCCCAGGGTTTTGAACCGGCGACCTCAGCATTTCCAGGTCGACGCTTTATCCACTGCACCACCACAGGTCAGGCTCCCTTTTCATTTTAAATTTTGTTATATCTTTCCAATGATGGAAAGAACAAAACTCTCTAGAATGGGCAGTTTGATTACATTTATAGTGAATGAATAACTCTTTTCACTGTATTTTGCTTGAGGTTTTTCTCATGAAAGTTCTTATCTAGAGTGTGGGATAGGACCTATGCCCCACCCCCTAGTAAAAGAGCACACATTCCTAAAAATAAAACATGGAGACTAAACCCCCAAATTTAATTTGTGTTCCAAGAATTTCATATGGCCCCAAAATATTTAAATACAAACAAAATATATCAAAATTGGATTTTAAATAAGTAGGGCCTGTATGGGAGCAAATTTTCTTCATAATAGTTTAAAAGTACTGGAATATTTATCCAACAATCTTTTTTAAAGATGTAATGCTCTTCAAAGGAAATAATTTAAGGTGATTAATAATAAATTTTCAAATTCAGTTTTGAGTCATCTGTACTTTGATTTAATCAAATTTATCAGAAAAAAATTGTTTTCCAGCATACATACTACATTTCTAAAGACAAGATGATAATAACTGACCATGGTAGTGAATAAAGAAATAAGTTTTGGCATGCAAAGGAGATACATAATCAGAAATTCTGTAACAAAAGCAGCTTATCAGCTATGGGGCATTTAAGTACAGGAAAGATTGATGTTTGCCAAGAGAAAAATGTCTTCAAACTTAGGGAATTCTTAACAATGAGAGAAAAATAAATAAAAATTTAGATGTACAACATTATTAAACCTTCTCAAGGAAATGTTAATTAATATCAGAACTTCTTTTTGAAAACGTAACATAAAATCTCCACCAAAAAACTACTCAAACTCTGACAATTAAGGAAAAAGAAGCATTTTAAAAGGCACAGAGTGATAGCTGACATTAACAAAAACTGTTGTGTTAGATTATCAAAATGTGTTCCCTAGATTTTACTGTCAATGATCTTCTACTGATTAATTGGTATGTTTTAAAAGAACACTAACAGTTTAGAAAAATATCGTCACAAACCATGTGAAACTGCATCATGAATTCAATAGTTAAAACATACAGTTGCTGTTTATTTCTTCTGCACTGTCAGGTTTGTGACATTTATTTGGTAGCTAGATATTGTTTTGAATGTGCAATGATTTGAACTATTAAAATACAGTTCACTTATGATCCATGTTAAGAACATGAAGTGAATTCAAATAACTAGGTAACATTAGGCCTTTCATCTCAAACCAGTTTGTTTCATTTCCCTAGGGTTGGGATTAAATTGAGATTTTGTATTCATCGAAAGTCATTTCAATGAGAATATTTAGCATGGGTCAAATGGAGAATAGTGGCACCTTGGAAGTGCTTAGAAATAATTTGCATTTTTTTTTATACATTGTTCCTCAGTGGGATTGAAAAAGATTACCACGCCTTCTTTAAAGAAGCTATATTGTTCTATTTGAGAATCTAATAAAATCTTTGGCAGAAAAGAGCACAAATTGCTCAAATGAATTTTAGAAAAAAGAAGGCATCTGAATCAAATAAAGTACATATTCAAAACTCATGAGATACTATTACAAATCTTTACCTAAAGGAAATCAGGGATATGTATATTAAAAAACAAACAAAAAACGACAACCTCATAATGTTTGCTTTTTATGCCCCAAATGAAAAGTAGGGGGAAAATTGTATTTTATTTGCCCACAGACATAGAAAACAATTACCTAGCAGTGTTATGTAACTACAACAGATTTTTTTTTTTCCTAGCCTCCTTTTCCCCCAGAAGCCGTCTTTTTGTGTGAGCCTCATAAGTGGTTTTCCATCTTTCTCACTGAAGTGCACAAGTGTATTAACACCACATTCCTTCCAGGACATTGACTTTGTTAAAGCCAACAGGAAATAAACTATTTCTTTGTGCTTGGTGTTTGTGAGTGTCACACTGGACCTGCTTGTGAGTAGCCTGTCACTAGCCTGTCACTGCATTAACCACCTACTGAAAACTGTGTAAAAATTATATGTGACTGAATGCTACCATATGATCATAGAGAGAGGTTCTCTAAAAAAACTGCAAAAGTCAATAAAATTCACTGAGCTCTATATGATATTCAGAAGGCTAAAACATACCCAGAGATTGCTTAGGGTTGGATCACATTGTCTCAGAAGAATCTAATAAGTTGGATCAATGTATCAAGCTAAAGCAGGGGTCTCAAACTCAACTCAGCATGTGGGCCGCAGAGCAAGACCACAGCCATTTGGCGGGCCGCACTAGGTCTACAAAAGGCAACTGTTACGCAACACTTTTCTCACTGCAGTTGAAAACAAAAAAAAATCAGTACAACAAGCACAATCGTACATGCAGTTTACTCAGTGTCACAAGACGACCAGAAACTGTAGTTCGCATCACAACTGCTGTTAACTAAGCTAATATCTAGCTAGGATGCTAGAGAAATGAAAAATACAAGTAGGCCCCTAGGCTTACTTAATTTTATCCAAAATATTTTGAACTTCGTGGATTAGTCTGTGGGCTGCACAAAATTGTTTGGCGGGCTGCATGCGGCCCGCGGGCCGCAAGTTTGAGACCCCTGAGCTAAAGTAATACAACATTTTCTTAGAGAGTTACAGGTTTTTACCCTAACTGGAAATGTATTTATGTTTAGCACATTCTAGCATGGAAACTTATTTGAACATTTCAATCAATCCAGCCATTATTTCAAAAAACACCCAAGAATTATTAGAGATAATCTTGCATTTGGTAAATTCCTTGTGGAAACAGAAGTTCTGCTGTATGACCACCATCTTGGTCTTCCCAATACCACTAGGAGTAAATATTGTATACTAATATAGTTACTACTCATTATCTATGCTTGATAAAGGCCTTTCAAATGTGCCCAGAAATCAGGCACTATTACAGAGCAGAGAGAGTCCACATCAGTATCCGGGAACAATGTAAAGATGCCTAGCAATAGCACCATGATTTAGGATTGTCCTAGAAGTTCTAGACAATTCAATAAAGCAATTAGTTGATATGATATTTATTAGAAAAAATAAGAGCAAATTTTAATTTTTATTAAAGTATAATTTTATGTAAATTTAAAGCAAATAAATCTAGTATTGCCCAGGTATTATTCATTCTTATTTCAGAAGAATATGATAAATTGAAATTATGAGAATCAGTTAATATTATATGACTTTTTCTAACACATTTTCAGATTCCTACATTAAGTAAATGTACAGTGTGATTTGTCTTTAGATACAAAACTGGTTGAGCTTGTCTCTCTGGGTTGGTTTTTATTTCTCCTTAATCATTAGAATACATGACATAACAAACACAAGCTTATCAGCATAAGGCTACAAAGTCGTGCCCACGTGAAAGCTGTTTCCTTTTTTATTTTCACAACAGCATTTGATGAAACAAAATACCCAAAAAATCTTTCAAGAATAAAAGGCTTTCAAGAGTAAAAAAAAAAAGAAAGATAAAGTAAATGTATATTTATATTGAACACATTCTAACATGGAGAAACCTAAGTAATTCAACTGGAAAATTATTTGAACTAAAAAAGAGAATTAAGATGGTAAGATACAAATTAAATTTTAAAATTTAACATTTTTTTATCTATCATAATATATTGATTGGGTTGTGAAGAAGAAGGAAGATAAATTCATGGTAATAATCATAGTTAGAAAATATCTGGTAATATCCTTAATAAGAAGTACACAAGACCCTTCTCTGGAAACAATTACAAAATTTTCTTCAACAACACAAAAGACAAGTGAATATTAAGAAATATGTTTCTCAAGGAGCTGGTTCTTTGAAAAGATCAACAAAATTGACAAACCCTTGGCAAGACTCACCAAGCAAAAAAAGAGAAAGGACTCATATAAACAAAATCCAAAATGAAAGAGGAGAAATCACCATAGATATCATAGATATACAAAGAATTATTGTAGAATACTATGAAAAACTATATGCCACTAAACAATCTAGAAGAAATGAATAACTTCTTAAAACAATACAACCTTCCCAGACTGAGTCAAGAAGAAGCAGAAAGCCTAAACAGACCAATTAGCAGGGAAGAAATAGAAAAAACCATTAAAAACCTCCCCAAAAATAAAAGTCCAGGCCCAGACGGTTATACTAGTGAATTCTATCAAACATTCAAAGAAGACTTGGTTCCTATTCTACTCAAAGTCTTCCAAAAAATTGAAGAAGAAGCAATACTTCCAAACACATTTTATGAGGCCAACATAACCCTCATACTGAAACCTGGCAAGCACGGCACAAAAAAAGAAAACTATAGACCAATAACTCTAATGAATACAGATGCTAAAATACTAAACAAAATACTACCAAATCGAATACAACAACATATTAAAAAATAATACATCATGATCAAGTGGGATTCATCCCAGAATCTCAAGGATAGTTCAACATACGTAAAACGATTAACGTATAATACACCATAAAAACAAAACAAAGAACAAAAACCACATGATCTTATCAATAGATGCAGAAAAGGCTTTCGATAAAATACAACACAATTTTATGTTTAAGACACTCAACAAAATGGGTATAGCAGGAAAATATCTCAGCATGATAAAGGCCATATATGATAAACCATCAGCTAACATCATATTAAATGGCATAAAACTGAAGGCTTTCCCTCTTAAATCAGAAACAAGACAGGGTTGTCCACTCTCTCCAATCTTATTTAACATGGTGCTAGAAGTTCTAGCCGGAACAATCAGATAAGATAAAGAAATAAAAGGCATTCATATCGGAAAAAAAAGAAGTAAAGGTATCACTTTTTGCAGATGATATGATCCTATACATCAAAATCCCCAAAACTCCACAAAAAGACTACTAGAAATAATAAACCAATACAGTAAGGTCACAGGATACAAAATTAATATACAAAAGTCCATAGCCTTTCTATATGCCAACAATGAAACATTAGAAAACCAACTCAAAAAAATAATCCCCTTAATGATTGCAACAAAAATAATAAAATACCTAAGAATAAACATAACAAAGAATGTAAAGGACCTATATAATGAAAACTACAAAGCATTGTTAAGGGAAATTGAAAAAGATACAATGAGATGGAAAAATATTCCTTGTTCTTGGATAGGAAGAATAAATATAATCAAAATGGCCATATTACCCAAAGCAATATACAAATTTAATGCAATTCCCATCAAAATTCCAATGACATTTTTTAAAGAAGTGGAACAAAAAATCATCAGATTTATATGGAACTATAAAAAACCCCGAATAGCCAAAGCAATCCTAAAGAAAAAGAATGAAGCTGGGGGCATTACAATACCTGACTTCAAACTATATTATAGGGCCATGACAATCAAACCAGCATGGTATTGGCAGAAAAATAGACACTCAGACCAATGAAACAGAATAGAAAGTCCAGAAATAAAACCACATATAGATGGTCAAATAATTTTCAATAAAGGGGCCAACAACACACAATGGAGAAAAGAAAGCCTCTTCAATAAATGGTGTTGGGAAAACTGGAAAGCCACATGCAAAAGAATGAAACTCAACTACAGTTTGTCCCCTTGTACTAAAATTAATTCAAAATGGATCAAAGACCTATAAACATAAGACCTGAAACAATCAAGTACATAGAAGAAAATATAGGTACTAAACTCATGGACCTTGGTTTTAAAGAGCATTTTATGAATTTGACTCCAAAGGCAAGGGAAGTGAAGGCAAAGATAAATGAATGGGACTACATCAGACTAAGAAGTTTTTGCTCAGCAAGAGAAACTGATAACAAAATACACAAACAGCCAACTAAATGGGAAATGATATTTTCAAACAACAGCTCAGATAAGGGCCTAATATCCAAAATATACAAAGAACTCATAAAACTCAACAACAAACAAACAATCCAATAAAAAAATGGGAAGAGGACATGAAGAGACACTTCTCCCAGGAAGAAATACAAATGGCCAACAGATATATGAAAAGATGCTCATCTTCACTAATTATTAGAGAAATGCAATTTGAATCAAAACTGCAATGAAATACCACCTCACACCTGTTAGATTAGCTATTATCAACAAGACAGGTAATAGCAAATGTTGGAGAGACTGTGGAGAAAAAGTAACCCTTATTCACTGTTGGTGGGAATGTAAAGTAGTACAACCATTATGGAAGAAAGTATGGTGGTTCCTCAAAAAACTGAAAATAGAACTACCTTATGACCCAGCAATCCCTCTACTGGGTATATACCCCAAAAACTCATAAACATTGATACATAAAGACACATGTAGCCCCATGTTCATTGCAGCATTGTTCACAGTGGCAAGGACATGGAAACAACCAAAAAGCCCTTCAATAGATGACTGGATAAGGAAGATGTGGCACATATATATATGGCACATATACACACACACACACACACACACACACACTATGGAATACTACTCAGCCATAAGAATTGATGACATCGGATCATTTACAACAAAATGGTTGGATCTTGATAACATTATACGGAGTGAAATAAGTAAATCAGAAAAAAACAAAAACTGTATGATTCCATACATAGATGGGACATAAAAACAAAACTAAGAGACATGGACAAGAGTGTGGTGGTTACGGAGGTGGGCGAGGGAGGGAGAGGGAAAGGGGCACAAAGAAAACTAGATAGAAGGTGACGGAGGACAATCTGACTTTGGGTGATGGGTATGCAACATAATTGAATGACAAGATAACCTGGACATGTTTTCTTTGAATGTATGTACCCTGATTTATGGGTGTCACCCCATTAAAATTAATAAAAATTTAAAAAAAAGAATTATGTTTCTGAAACGGAATAGTGTAAGATAACAACTGGTGTATAACTTTAGCAATTAATCAAAATTCTAGTGAAATTACATTAGGAATATAAAGAAGTTATTCTAAAATAATAAAGATTCAAAATTGTAAATGACAATTAAAAATATTAATAAGATTCCACCATTCTGCTGTAATCTTGATAACATTATGCGGAGTGAAATAAGCGAATCAGAAAAAAACAAGAACTGCAGGATTCCATACATTGGTGGGACATAAAAGCGAGATTAAGAGACATGGACAGGAGTGTGGTGGTTACGGGGGGTGGGGGGAGGGAAGGAGGGAGAGGGGGAGGGGGAGGGGGAGGGGTACAAAGAAAACTGGATAGAGGGTGACGGAGGACGATCTCTCTTTGGGTGATGGATATGCAACAGAACTAAATGACAAGATAACCTGGAAATGTTTTATTTGAATATATGTACCCTGATTTATTGATGTCACCCCAATAAATTAAAATTTTATTTATAAAAAATATTAATAAGTATAAATATGATTTATTAATATAAAAATATCTTCTAACATTACACTTTTAAAATGGTATAGTCTTGGCTGCAGCAGGAATATAAACATAAATGAGTAAAATAGAGTAGATAAACATAAAGTAAACCCTATCACTTTTATAAACTAAATACAATATTACAGAATCTCCTAAGATGTAGCTACAATACATTATTCATCACTCTCTTATAATTTTCAATGTACCGATCTTTTATCTCTTTGGTTAGATTTATTTCTAGATATTTTATCATTTTTAAAATTTTTTTAAATTTATTATTATTATTATTAGCTAGAGAAACAGACAGATGGACAGAAGAAGGAAGAGAGAGGAGAAGCATCAACTCATAGTTGTGGCACTTTAGTTATTCATTTTCTGCCTTCTCATATGTACCTTGACTGGGGGGCTACAGCAGAGCCAGTGATCCCTTGCTGAAGCCAGCAAACTTGGGCTCAAGCCAACAACCTTGGGCTTCAAGCCAATGACCCTTGGGCTCAAGTCAGTGACCATGGCATCATGTCAATGATCCACACTCAAGCTGGTGAACCCAAACTAGACCTGCAGACCTTGAGGTTTCTTTCAAGCCTGGGTCCACAGTGCCTCAGGTTGATACTTTAGCCATTGCACCACCACCTGGTCAGGTGGTATTTTATTATGTATTTTTGATGTAATTGTAAATGTGATTTTTAAAAATTTGTCTTTCTGATAGTGTGTATACAACAGACTTTTGTATATTGATTTTATACCATGCAACTTGCTGAATTTTATTTAGTTTTAATAGTTTTTTATGAAGTCTTTAGGATTTTCTACATATAAAATCATGTCATTCACAAATAATGACAATTTTACTTTTTCCTTTCCAATCTGGATACCTTTTATTTCTTTTCCTGTATAATTGCTTTAACGAGGACTTCCTATATTGTATTAAATAAAATGGTAAAGTGAGCATCCTTGTCTTGTTCCTAATCTTAAAGGAAAAGACTTAAACATTTTACTGTTGAGTATAATATTAACTGTAGGCTTGTCATATATATGGCCTTTTTTACATTGATGTAATTTCTATCTAGACTCACTTGTTGAGAGTTTTTGTCATAAATGAATGTTGAATTTAATCAAATGCTATTTAAACTTCTGTTAAAATGATAATATGAGCTTTATTCTTAATATTGTTAATGTTGTGTATCAAATTGATGATTTGTGGATGTTGAACCATGCTTCCATTTCTAGAGTAAATCCCACTTGATCATGGTGTATGATCCTTTTAATGTACTATTGAATTCAGTTTGTTAATCTTTTGTTGAAGAATTTTGTGTCTATGTTCATCAAAGGTATTGACCTGTTTTTTGGGTTTGTTTTTTTTTTGGGGGGGGGGGTTGTGGGGCTCTTGTCTGGTTTTTCCTTTTAAGGTAATGCTGGCCTCATAAAATTAGTTTGGAAGAGTTTTTACCTCTTCAATTTTTTTGAAAGAGTTTAAAAAAGATAGGTATTAAAACTTCTTTGATGCATGACCAGGCAGTGGCACAGTGGAAAGAGCATTGGCCTGGTATGCTGGGGACCCCCAAGGTCACCAGCTTGAGTGTGGGCTCACCAGCTTGAGTGCCAGTTGCCAGCGTGAGCATGAGATCATAGACATGACCCCATGGTAGCTAGCTTGAAGCTCAAGGTTGCTGGCTTGAGCAAGGTGTCACTGGCTCAGCTGAAGCCCCTCAGTCAAGGCACATATGAAAAAGCAATTATTGAAGAACTAAAGTGCCCCAAGTATGAGTTGGTGCTTCTCGTCTCTCTCCCTGTCTGTCCCTATATGTTCCTCTCTCTCTCTTTCTCTCTGTCTCTCTCTGTCTCTCTCTCTCTCTCTCATGTGCGTGTGTGCGTGCAAAAGAAAAGTCTTCTTTGAATGTTTGGTATTATCTACCAAGGGAGCCATCTGGTCCTGGACATTTGTTTGTTGGGAGTTTGTGTGAGTGTGTGTGACTGATTTAGTCTCTTACTAGTAGTCCATATGTCTGGATATCTATTTTTTCATGATTCAATCTTGAGTGATTGTATGTTTCTAGAAACTGATTCATTTCTTCTAGGTTATCCAATTTGTTGGCATATAATTGTTCATAATATTTAGTTTCACGTTCATTCATATTTCTTTGGGATTAGTTATAACTTCTCTTCATTTCTGATTTTATTTATTTGTGCCCTCCCTCTTTTCTTCTTAGTGAGTCTAGCTAAATGTTTGTCAATTTTGCTTCTTTTCAAAGAACCAGCTCTTAGTTTCATTGACCTTTTATGTTGTTTTCTTAGTGTCTTTTTTATTGATTTCTGCTCTGACGTTTATTATTTACTTCCTTGTACTAACGTTGGGCTTTATTTGTTCATCTTTTTATACTTACATTAGGTGTAGAGTTAGATTGCTTGAGGCTTTCTTGTTTTTTGAGATTAGCCTGTATCATTTTATACTTCTCCCCTAGAATTACTTTTGCTACATCCCATAGATTTTGGTATGTGCAGTTTCATTTTTTTGTATCAAAGTATTTTTTAATTTCTCTTTTATTTGTTGACCCATTGGTTGTTCAGTAGCATATTGTTCAATTTCCACATATTTGTAATTTTTCCAGTTATTTGTAACTAATTTCTAATTTCATGTAATTGTGGTTTAAAAAGATGCTTGATATGACTTCAATTTCCTTAAATTTTTGAAACATGTTTTGTTGCTTAACATATGTTCTATTCTGGAGAATGTTTCATGTGGACTGATTGGGTAATATATTCATTCATATAAGTGGCATATTAAAGTCCCCCACTATTGTTGTATTGGTTTCAATTTCTCTCTTTAGGTTTGTTAATATTTGCTTTATATATTTAGGTGCTCTTATTTTAGGTTCAAAATGTTTACAATCACCATATCTTCTTGCTGAATTGCTGGATGACACTTTTATCATTACATAATGCCCATTTTTGTCTTTTATTACAGTCTTTGTGTTAAAGTCTATTTTGTCTGATATAAGTAGGGCAATCCCAGCTTCCTTTTGCTTTTTATTTATCTGAAACATCCCTTTTATCCCTTCACTGTCAGATTGTGTATGTTCCTACATCTGAAGTAAGTCTCTTATAGGCAGCATATAGATAGCTCTTGTGTTTTTATCCAGTGGGCTTCTCTATATCATTTTTTTGGAAAATTTACCTGTCAACTATTTTTTTCTTCAAATAAGTTTTTTTCCTCCTCTGGGTCCCCTATAATGTGAAATTTTTTCTGCATGTTTTTTTTTTTTTTTTTTATCTGTCAGTTAAGCTATTTTCACTTGTTAATGTTTTACTTTTTTGCTGCTTTGTTCTGGTGCGTTCCACTGCCCTGTCTTCCAGATCACTACTTTTTCTTCTGCATCATCTGGTCTATTTTTGAACCCCTGTATTATATATATATTTTTAGTTCAGTGATTATACTCCTCAACACTGTGACTTATGTTTGATACTTTCTTATATTTTCTTTTTTTTTTTTTTTTTTTTTTTGTATTTTTCTGAAGCTGGAAACGGGGAGAGACAGTCAGACAGACTCCCGCATGCGCCTGACTGGGATCCACCTGGCACGCCCACCAGGGGGTGATGCTCTGCCCACCAGGGGGCGATGTTCTGCCCCCCCAGGGCATCGCTCTGTTGCAACCAGAGCCACTCCAGCACCTGGGGCAGAGGCCAAGGAGCCATCCCCAGCACCCGGGCCATCTTTGCTCCAATGGAGCCTCGCTGCGGCAGGGGAAGAGAGAGACAGAGAGGAAGGGGAGGGGGAGGGGTGGAGAAGTAGATGGGCGCTTCTCCTGTGTGCCCTGGCCGGGAATCGAACCCGGGACTTCTGCACACCAGGCCGACGCTCTACCACTGAGCCAACTGGCCAGGGCCTACTTTCTTATATTTTCTATCTCTTTGTTGAAGGTCTGTCTGTGTTCATCCAGTATTCTCCTGAGGTCAGCTAACATCCTTATGACCATTGCTTTGAATTCTAATCAGGTAAATTAAGGTCCTTTACTGGGGTTTTACTTTGTTCCTTATTTTGAACATATTCCCTCATCTACTTATTTTGCTTGATTCTCTGTATTGTTTCTATGTATTAGGAAAACAGCTATTTCTACCAGTCTTGAATAAGTGGACTTATGTAGGAGATGAAACTTATTTAACCTTGCCCTAGCTCTTGGTTGTTTTGCAAATCATTGTGACTGTCTCTGTATCCTGATTTTTTTCCTGGTAGGCACCAGTTGTAAAGGGTATGCCAACACCTGTGAGTGATCCTGAGGGAGGGCTCTCATTTAGCACTCAGTTTCAGACTGATTAGAAGCTAGACTCTCAGTTAGCAGCTTTTCAGATGTGCAGATATATACACAGTGTATGGGTCCACAACTGTGACCCTGCTGGACTCCAGAACAGGCAATCTGGAGTTATCTCCTTAGCAAAAGTTTAAAAGGTTGTGACTCCAGACATGTATATGGCCTCCTTTCTAGGAGATACCAGCAAGCACCGGTGAAGCCAAGGGAGACTAAAAAGATGGCATTTCCCAACCCACATTCACTGACAGCAATTTGGAGACTCTAGATGTGAGGTAGACTTGAAGTCTGCCCCTCAAACTGAAGCTCCAGGACAAAGTAAAAAAGGATTTTTACAGGAAGACTGGAGGTGTGTTTCAGTCTGCAATGTGGTACCCCAGGGATGGTAGCCTGCCAAGAACTGTTTCTCCAAATGTTTCAAATCTGTGGGTCTCCAAAATACAATCTTTCCAGGCCACCAGAGCCAGGTGCTCAAGAGGTGTCCTCTGTGTGTCCTCTATGTACTCACCAGCTTTGATAGGGTCTATGGAAATGGCAAAGGGAAGGAGCACTCCTCTGGTGGGCACTGGTTTGGAATATGGGAATGGTGTGGAGAGTGAGACATGCCCACTGAAATTAGCAGGTTAAGAGAATGCAAAAATGGTGCTGGCTAGCTGTGGAGCTAACAAGGTAGAAGGAGAATGCAAAAGTTGTTTCCACCTTCCCCTTCTTTCCCACAGAGACTCACAACAGGCTTCTACCCCTCCAGCAGACACTTTAAGATTAGCATATGGTTCTCCTTCACCTATGGTCTGGGTGCTTTCCAAACTACTGTTTTTGCATTGAGTCCCAGGGTGAGTGAGTACATGCAAGCCCTTTAAGTGTAGAATCATCATTCCTACCATCCTGTGGTTCTCCTGGTCATTACTCCCAATGGTTTTCAAAGACAGATGTTTGGGGTGCTGGCCTCTCTGGTGCTGCTCCCAAAGGCTGAAGTGTCTGATGTGGGACATAAGCCCCTAATTTCTTAGGAAAAAACTCCTGATCCCTCCTGATTGTGCATCATGTGCTTAGGGTTTTAGTAAGACTAGATCTCTGCCTCTTGTACCTGTCTCTGTATGGCCCTTTGATCATTTGTTAAGGAGGGGATGTTCAGCTAGTTTTAGGTCTCTTATGAGGGAATTGACTTATACATAGCTGTAGATTTTTTGCATCAATAGGAAGTGAGTTCAGGATCATCCTATGCCACCATCTTGAACCACATTTTAAGAATTACTTTTGAACAGATAACTTTCTTCCATGACAGCTATTTAGATAAAGACTTCTGATCCTTTTAGGCTTGCTATTACTTTCAAAATATGAGAAGGTGCCCCTTTTGTATTCCTCAAGAAAAACTTAACACACAATATTTGTTCACCTTAAGAAAGTGTTTTTAAAAGAAAGAATAGCTAAATAACTTTTCAAAGTGAATAATGCTTCCTGACTTGCACTTGACTGAAAGGGTAGAATAAATGAATAAATCTTTATGCAAGTTTTTTGGTTTGCTTACAACTTTCTTCTAAGACTGGAGACCTTTAAGCAAAGGATTTGTTGTATGTGTATGTATGTGTACATTTTTTTCCCTATAAAGCATATGTTAGTACAGCTATTAAGCAATTAGTTTCATGCATATAGATCGTTCATTTTGCACCAAACCATATGATGTGGTTGGAATTTATAGAAAATTGTCTTTCTTGCCAGGAATTGAGGCCAGTTGATTTTCTAGTTTGGAGATGTGTGGTCTTATGGCTGCAATCTGTACCCTTAAAAATTAGGAGCCTAGTATTCTATATTTGATAGCTTAGCAAAGCACATAAAATATAAAACTGTTGCCTTTATAGAATATAAAAATGGGGAAAAAGAAAAAGAAAAGCCTAATAGAGTACCTGATTCATATTGTATACTCGCTAAATGTTTATTAACTTAAAATAAAATAAAACCAGCAGGAGTTGATACTAGACTTTTATTTTAATGTATATAAAATATATGCCATGAGGTCTTATGTCTTTGTCAGATTTGGCTCTGAGCTTTCTAGCAGTCTATGTGAAAAAAAGGGAAATTCAATCAGCAAAAGATTCTGTAATGCCAATGAAATAAAAACCAACTAGATGCTCGAGAGAAGCCCAGATAATTCTAGGGATTTAAGAACTATTTCCAGAATGAATGAATGGTGATGAAATCAGAGACAAATTTTTTCCATTTGCATTTTTAGGAGGTCACTTGACTCTTCACCATAATCACAACAAAGGGCGGTGAACTTCATGTGGCTGTTTCTCAGATCCACACCCAACAGTAAGTAGTTCAGGAAAAGTGCTTTTATAAGGGTGAAACATTACAACTGTCTGATAATGTGCCTTAATTCAAAAAGTATTCTGCAATACCTAGAAATCCTGAAGCAGAGGTAAATCAGTTGCACACACCTCAGGTGTATATACATTTGCCACCTTTTGAATTTCTAGTTACACTTTACAAAAAGAGTGTGTTACCATCTTGTCTCATTTTACGGCACTCATATTTTTAGCCACGGCTATTAATCATTTTTTTTTTCTTTTTTGGGGGTGAGAGGCAGGAAGAGGATTAAACTAAAAATCCATAGAATATCTACAACGAAATGTAAAATTCTACATGATTGGCCTTTTGTAAATATTAAGCAAAACCAGTAAATCAAAATGATCAGATTACCATATTTTAACAGAGGCCTCTATATAAAAGGAGATGTTGACATTCTTTATGAAAGCTGCTTTTTCCCTTTACTGCTGCCATTTTTATTGTGGATTTCCCTGTTCAGCACTTAGTTCCAATTTTTTAAATGATCCATTTCAACACTAGACAGCAATATTCTTCTAGTCATATGAGTTTTTGGTTGCATTTTATTACATTAAACCTTGCAGAGCTCGACTGTGAATTACAGTATTAACATTCCTTGTATTTTAGAGGACTGTTCACAAGAATTATTGTGACTGGGTCCAGGAATTCTTTGTTTGGGCCTTTGAAGAAAAAGTTCAATGCATTTGAATCCTCGATAATGACAAGATTATGAGTTCACTGTATAATTTCAAAAATATTTAATGTCCAAAAGTAATGAGTAATTCATTCAAAATTTGAAAGAGATGTTTGATTTAAAGGAGGTACTCAGTTGAAGATAATATCACTTTCAAACAATAACCAAATTTACCTGAACATAGTTTCCCAGAACTTTACTTATAATGTAGTTGCTGAGCTCAAAATTCAGTTTCCTTAGAAACAATGTTATAAATTCAAGTCTGTTCAATGGGTACCTCAGCTGCAGTGCTATCTTCACTTTTAAGAACTGTCTTGTTGGTGCTGTGGAGGACGAGGCAGACACAAACAACATGGCACAGCTCTTTCCAACACATTGTCAAGTGCCTTACAAAGCAAGCTCTAACATGGCAGAAAGCCACCAACAAACTTCAGAATCAAAGAAAGCATAAGTTGTTACAACCTTATTCTATAGATCAACTACCCAGGATTGGAAGGGTTGTGCTAATATCTAACTTCCAACCACTTGTTATTTCTTCCAGCATAAGTACCTCACTACCCACCTCCTCCCCCAAAACAAATAGGGCAGATATAATGTTTTTCAGTTAATGTTCCAGCGAATGGATTTAAGAATTTTACCCTGTTTATTAAGTTTAGAATCTCTACTGAGGACTCCCCTATCACTTAAGCAATGATTGATATTGATCCCAAAAATGATAAATTGACAAAGATTTAGATATTTTTATCTATTTACTTAGAAGTGGCAGAGTTTCTGATTCTGTAATCTATTTTCACTTGTGATCACTTTATTTTATGATCTATTTAGCAGAACACCTTTTTTTTTTTAATATTTTGAGAATTGATTATACTGTTTTACCTTAAATGTTATGTTTGCATTTGGAGATCCAGATTTCTTTTTCCCATGGATCCCATAATAAATGTGATTGAGAACTCTATTCTATTAAATGAAGAATACCTCATTTTATCCATTCTTACATTTTTCTCCTGGTTTCTCAATCGAGATGACACTTAAAATATTTAACATCTGCTATAGCACCTATCCTGGTTCACCAACCAGCCCAGACTTTTAGGTTCTTCTGGTCTCTTTCTGGCTTCCTTGGAGCTAACTTTACATGGAGACTAAAGTTTCCACAGCTGCGTAAGAGCAGCCAGCTTGTGGGGACTTCTGTGGGAGTCACTGTCAGGAGCCAGGATGCAAGCTTTGAGAGAATGACTAGCTCAGGCTTCAAATACTCAGAGTTAAAGCAAGTTTCTGGAAACCTAGGCACTAACCCATTAATGGTTATACCATAGGCAACCTGCACGAGAAACCAGTGTCACCGGAGTACTTTTACTAACTTGTAGGGAAGTTTTTAAATACTTGAACAATTTATGTATCCTTATCTGTAAACGAAGTCTCAGAGATGCTCACAACTCATCTGAAGAAATTTAATCTGTAGACTTAAGGCAGGGGGTGGGGGGATATATGGGCATTTTAGCTTGCTATCCAGATGTTTTCTTTTCTTCCACACTTGAATCAGACCTTCTACTGCTTTGAATGTGAGCTTAGTGCCTATCAGTCTTCTTGATATCTCTTTACCCAAACTTTTGACTTTTCCCTTCCAAGTCTCAGTTCCATTTCCTGTAAAATGGTTATATTAATAGTTTAACATATTGTTGCTGTGATGTTTAATTGAAATAATGCAAGGGCAACCCTTTGTGTAATATCTGGAATACAGGTAGTGGTAGCTGTTATCAATACTTTTCATGCAATCGGCAATTAATAGATTTTATAATCTTATATACAGGTGCAGAGCTAATTGGTAAATTTCACTACATGAACACATACTGAACATTGTGTTAGAACAAAATGATGACTAGAAAAATAGGTTACTATTGGATCTGAGTTGTTTTCATCTTTCAGACACTATAGGGCTATTGTGTACTCATGACTTGAAGAAATCTAGGGTTGCAGGGGCTGGTGTCAGCCTGTGGCTTCTGGACTTTTATTCCTAATGAGGAAGAGGTATTCTCTGTCTCTAGAAAGAGGGAGATCCTTTGTCAAGCTTCAGGTCTCCCTGTACTCATACATTATCTTTTCCTTTGACTTTTGCTTAAAACAGGGGAATAGAGCATATCTTAAAAGCACCAATGTCAGGACACCCCAGGCTCTTTCATTTCTGGGCAACATGAATGAGTAGACTGTCATAAAAGACATGGAATCTTAGGAGGAAATAAATAAAAATGAGTCCTAGAGGGCAGCGTTAAAAAAAAAAGTGTATAGAAAAACTGTGAACAAGTAATTGAGTAGTCTTAACAAGGTTTTCTTGTCATCCTCTTTGACTGGCATCAGAGTCTTCATTTGAACTATGTCATGATAGGTGCTCTGAGCAAAAGTCAATTATATTCTAGCCACCTGATGTAGACTAAACTTCAAAATAAGAGTTTGAAGGAAGCACTGTGGCACGCCACTACTGAGAGCTTCTTTGAACCATGTCTGTTTGCTTCCTGTTCCCCCTTGTTTTATCATTTTCACAGTACGCATTTCACAGTATTCTGACTTCCCTTCTTGAAAGTTCTATTCACAAGTGGATGGCTTTGTCCTAGTCACAGATTGGTTTAGCATTGACTAATTAATTAACCTTGCTTGATATTTTCTTCATCATCCTTGAGGTGGATAAAATTCTGTAGAAAACTCCCAGATTATTCTCTATCCATGATTTCCAAACCCAAGCTATTTGTGTTATTCTGCTTCTAAAAATTATTGGTATAAAGAATATATGTATGATGATGGTCCTTCTTTGAAGTGGTCTTATTAAAACACTTTTTTCCTGTTCTTTCTATATAATTGTTTTTATTACTACCAATGAACAACTGTCATGACCTTCCAGGTTAATGAGTCAAAGCCAAAAATAAAGGGAGAGAAAACTGTAAAGCTGAATCTATATATGAGAAAATATTAAGCAATAATTTCAGAAGTTAAACAGAATCTTAATATTGTTAATTCATCTTAGGTTTACCTGTCTGTCATTATGATTTTCTTTATTAAATAAAAGAGTTTCTGTTCTTTTTTGTGAAGTTGGAATTATTTAGCAAAGCCAGATTTAGTGAGTGTCTCAATATTTCTCTCTTTACATTGTTCTCAGTAAGAGGAGAGGTATGAAAACTTTTTTAAATTTCCATGATACTATTTCATCTAAATATTGTACTATTCAGATATTAATCATAGATATTATATGTTTATTGTCTCAACACATACATTATAATTGCCCCTGTTATATTGAGATGGAAGATAAAAATTTAGTATTATAGCCCTGGCCAGTTGGCTTAGTGGTAGAGCGTTGGCCTGGCATGCGGAAGTCCCAGGTTCGATTCCCTACCAGGGCACACAGGAGAAGCGCCCATCTGCTTCTCCTCCCCTCCCCCTCTCCTTCCTCTCTGTCTCTCTCTTCCCCTCCCGCAGCCGAGGCTCCATTGGAGCAAAAGATGGCCCAGGCGCTGGGGATGGCTCCTTGGCCTCTGCCCCAGGTGCTAGAGTGGCTCTGGTCACGACAGAGCAACGACTCGGATGGGCAGAGCATCGCCCCCTGGTGGGTGTGCCGGGTGGATCCCGGTCGGGCACATGCGGGAGTCTGTCTGACTGCCTCCCTGTTTCCAGCTTCAGAAAAATACAAAAATAAATAAATAAATAAATAAATAAATAAATAAATAAATAAAATTAAAATAAAAAATTTAGTATTATAAATGTTTAAAGCATTCTCTTTGATCTATTAAAACTTTTAATCTAATTCAATATAGCATATTATCATTTTTAGTTACAGTATTAACTAATATCTCTGTCTTTTCCCTTCCACCCTTTTAATATTGGCAGTTTCTAGAAAGCAACAACATTGCCTCTCTTATGACCATTCCTTATCATCACATAGGTTCTTGGCATGGTGTTTAGAAATACTGGGTGCTCATCTTGTCCACTTCACTTAGTGGATATAGCATCGGCCTTGCGTGTGGATATCCCAGTTTGATTCCTAGTCAGGGCACACAGAAGAAGCAACCATCTGCTTCTTTACCTGTCCCCCTCCCCCTTCTCTCCCTCTTCCCCTCCCACAGCCAGAGGCTTTATTGGATCCAATGACTTTTCTAGCACTGAGGATATAGCTCATTAGTCCCAGCCTGGCATCTTCAGGTGCTAAAAATAGCTCCATTGATTCAAGTATGACCCCAGATGGAGAAGGGGGTGGAGTTTACTAGGTAGGTCCTGGTCAGAGCACATGTGGGAGTCTCACTACCTCCCCTCTTCTCATTTAAAAAATAAAAAATAAATGGCGGGGGCTCAATAAATGCTCTTTAAATAAATGAACAATATTGATGTTACAGATGCATACAAAATGTGCAAGGTTGCTATAAAAGTTCAAATTCAATAGTCTGATAAAATAGTGTCAATTAGTTATCTGTATCTTAGTATACATTAAGAAGCAACAAAGAACCCTAGAAAGATCAATACTCAAACTTAATATTCCTGCATCCTGTATAGTAAGAAGGATGTGGTCACTGAAGGTCTTTTCTAAAGCTAAGAATAGAATACAGTTGTCCACACATGTAGGGAAATAATAGTTAAACTCAACAGTAATTTTCACTGAGGAAAAATAAAACTACCTTATTTCTAAATGGGGCTGCCACCTAAAGAGAGACAAGTCATGAAAAAAGAATAACACAGAATGAAGAGGAAACTAATACTTATGATCTCTCCTTTGAACCAGCCATTGTGCCAGGAACTTACATGTTGCAGTTCTCACAACAGCACTAGGAGTTAGGAGTACTATTCCCTTTTATGAATGAAAAAACAGATTTTTCGCAGCTATCAAATTGGAGCCCTGGGATTTCAACTGGGGCTATACAATCCAAAATTGATTCTTTTGCATCATAGCAGAGAACATGATTGTGTCTCACCCTCCCTTAAATCCTTTCTAGGATAATGCAGACATAAATCAGTTATACAAATTATTCCTGCCAGCTTTATCAGAAGTTCTATCCATCTCAGTAGTGGTGAGAATGAGTGTCAAGGAGTGTCTTCAGTGGAAGAGCACTAAGAAGACTTGAACTTTGATCCATATCTTTGTTCTGCCTCTTAAAGATTTTGCACAACTTATTTAACCATGCTAATCTTTAATTATATAATTGATGAAATCCAGATGTTCATATAATTTTTAAAATGATGAGTACAATGCCTGAAGCAGATAAAGTCTTCAGAAATGATAGTTGCTTGAATCACCGTTTAGGTAGAATGGTACTTCCTCCCTTTTCCTGGGGATGTTACTTAGGAAGGACTTGGCCAGTAGAGCAGAACTGAAAAGGAGAAGGATTGTCTCCAAGGAGGATTAGTTAATTTAATGACAAAGGGTGTCACTTTGATGTAAGGTGCCTTTGACACACTGTGATATATGACCTATTACACTGATTTATATTTTGCTTATTATTTGCTTCATTAAAAAGTGATTGATGATTTATCTTGAAATTCATCAAAATTTCAAACTATTTTTGAGGAAAAGACTACAAAGTTGCCTTCAAGGAATTTGTAAATATAATATACTGTAAATTATAAATAATGCCATAATAAATGCAATGGAGAACTCAAAACAGGGAGATACATTTCTAGGTTTAGAAGATGATTTCAAGTTTGGTGTCTTTCTTGGGTCTGAAATTATGGAATGGACTCTCAGAAGCTAAAAAGTTGACAGAAAAATGTAGAAAGGAACACAAAGACAGTATTTTTGTTACACAAAAATAAGTATGATGATAGAAAAACTAAAGCATAGTGTGAACTAAAGCCAGTGACAATGCTAAAATACTTAATCATGACAAGTTATTTAAATGCAACTTTTAGAGTAAGAATTATGCAAAGAGATAATCATCTCATTGCTTCAGAAGCATACTGTGAGGTTAAAAGTTGAAAGAAAAGAGCATCATCATTCACTTCCTTTTCTGTCTGCATTCTAGACAGCTATGAGGGTGACATTCAAATAGGAAAGGCAGAACAATAACACTAACAACAAGAGTGCTTTGTTATTGACACCAGGCTTTCATTGTGTCTTCAAATCTCAGAGAGATAGTTTCTACTGAAAACTGAGTGGACAAAAACAATGAATTCTAGTTCTAACTGGTAGAAAGTAGAACTGTTTCCCTGCCAGTCCCTACTTTTAAGCTTCTAATTATTTTGTATAAATTATTTTCTTAAATCATACAATATAATAATTCAAAAATTATAATAAAAGAAGCAGACTCAAGAAGCAGCTGGACCACTTGAGTATTTGTTGCTTCCTCCTTCAGTAGAAACAAAACCATGAATAAACACTAAACACCAATGAAATTTAAAACATTGCATCTGGCAGCTGTTCCCCAACTTATAAATAAATACCACTATGCAATTCTGTCCAGTTCATTTTCAGCAGTTATATCAATGAATCATTCCGCTATTGGTGGTACATTTGTGATTTAACCTGGCTAAATCATTCAGAATAAAATCCTACTCAAAATTAGATTATCATTAAAGTGTCTTGTAGTGGGAAGAGCACAGGCCTTAGACTGCCTGTGTTTCTACTCAGGCTTTCCAAATTATTAGCTGTGTAATTATAAAATGAGGACAATAGTACCCACTTATCAGTTGTCATGCTAATTTAACATAATGATATATTTAAGAAAACTGATATTTATTGAGCACCTACCATAAGTCAGGTAGCATGCTATTTAACCTCCTGTGCAACTTAATGAGGTAGATATTATGGAGCCAGGCTTTAAATTCAAGGAAGAGTCCAAATTTCATGTGCCTTCTATGCCATGTTATGCTAGTGTTGTAGAGTAGCTTGTAAAGCCAGTAGCCAGGGCCACCATCACAGCAGCCTGGCCCATGCAGGTTCGCATTGGATTATGACAATCAGTAAAGAAACAATGGAGCCAAAAGCTAGTGGGCCATCATCTTTAATCCTAGCTTGCACCCGGCGGGCAAGTAAAAACACACACTGGGCTCCAAAACCCACTCTGATTTATCCGAGTTTCCTAGAATCAAAGCTTTCTATCTCACCAGACTTACTCACCTCTGTTCTCCATCTCCTTCCTTCTCCCTGCACAAACTCTGCACAAACTGGCTTCTCACTCAGCCCTCCACCATCTTGGCTGCTTCTCCTGGCTTCCTCCATGTGGCCTTTCTCTGCTCTCCTTTTCTGCTCTCTCCTCTAATGCTCATCTCAGGAACCAAGAGAGAACAAGGTCCTGGTCTGCCCCACTTTATAGTGTAGAATTCATAACCTTTAATCCAATATACAAACAAAGAAGTCTCCGACACAAAGTCACTTATCTGAGGCATAATGGGAATCCTCATGAGAGTGGACCACCCCACATCAAAAAAGGTGGAAAAGTCTTAGTCTTAAAACTAACTAAGCCTTGGCTATAAGATTCCTGCCTGCTTACAGCCTGTCCCCCCACATCCAATGCAAACTGTAAGCCAGCAAACATATATATCATATTTACAAAGTTATTTGACCAACTGTAGAGCCAGTAGCCAGGGCCACCATCACAGCAGCCTGGCCCATGCAGGTTCGCATTGGATTCGGACAGTCGGTAAAGAAACAATGGAGCCAAAAACTGGTGGGCCATTTTCTTTAATTCTAGCTTGCACCCGGCGGGCAAGTAAAAACACACACTGGGATCCAAAACCCACTCACATTCAGTGCTCACAAAGCTACTGACTTATCCGAGTTTCCTAGAATCAAAAGTTTCTAGCTCACCAGCCTTATTCTCCTCAGTTCCCCATCTCCTTCCTTATCCCAGTGTAAGGCCAGGAGCCGCCATCGTGGCCATTCACATGCAGGTTCACATTGGATTCGGACAGTCGGTAAAGAAACCATGGAGCCAAAAACTGGTGGGCCATAACCTTTAATCCTACCTTGCACCCGGCGGGCAAGTAAAAAATACACACTGGGCTCCAAAACCCAGTCACACTCAGTGCTCACAAAGCCACTGACTTATCCGAGTTTCCTAGAATCAAAGGTTTCTAGCTCACCAACCTTATTCTCCTCAGTTCCCCATTTCCTTCCTTATCCCAGATACAAACTCTACACAAACTGGCATCTCACTCAGCACTCCGCCATCTTGGCTGCTTCTCCTGGCCTCCTCCACGTGGCCTCCTTTAGCTGCTGGCTCTACTCTCTCCGTTCTCTCATGCTAACCTCAGGAACCAAGCGACAAGTTCCCGTTCTACCCCTATTTTATAGTGTAGCTTCACAACCTTTAATCCAATATACAAAATAGGGTAGTCTCTAATACAAAGTCACTTCTCTGAGGCATGATTGGATTGTACCGCCCTACAGCAAAAAGGGTGGGAAAGGCTTAATCCCAAAACCAAGCCCCAGGTTACAACAATCTCCAACACACATTAATATCACCTGGGCGATGGCCTCTTTAACAAAGTGAGCATAATACATTTTATCTGCCCAACACCCAGATACAAACTCTGCACAAACTGGCATCTCACTCAGCACTCCGCCATCTTGGCTGCTTCTCCTGGCCACATGGTCTCTTTCTGCTCTCTGCTCTGCTCCCTCTGCTCTCTCATGCTAATCATCCCAGGAACCAAGAGAGCAAGCTCCCATTCTGCCCCCATTTTATAGTGTAGCTTCACAACCTTTAATCCAATATACAAAATAGGGAAGTCTCTAATACAAAGTCACTTCTCTGAGGCATGATTGGATTGTACCGCCTGAGGAGCCACTGAGCCATTTCACCCGCAGGTGTTATAAAGTACCAAAGGCTACAGAATTAATATTTTAGGAGGCTTGGAGAACATTTTATTAATTTGGATTAAGGTGTGCAGAGAAATTGTGAGAATAGTCTCTGTACTGTGATTGGCATAACCAGGATGGCCCTTGGCATTGTATTGTAAATGCAAGGGGAGGAAAACATGGATTCCCAGACATTCCACCACACCTGTGGGGAAAGGGGTAAATGGCTAGCAGGAAGAGAAAAGCCAAAATAAACCTTTTCTTATAGCAATGAGTCATTTGCAGGTATTTGTACCTCTCCTATGTAAATGGATGTGTGACTCTGGACAGAGAGATAGCAGATAAACACTAGATAATATAGGAATGCCTTTAATATGTAAAGAGACATCTTTCTACCATTGTGTTGGCTTGTAAATTTGTTTTCTCCAAAATGATGTATGGTTTGCAAATTGAATGTGGTCCTATCATGTTAAAGGACATATGACTATAACCAATAGCAGTAAGGGGCTCCTAATTGCAATTTTTGCTTCTGTACTTACCACTTACAAAACTATAAAAACTAAGTAGAACAAAGGGCCGGCGCGCTCTCCGTCAGATTTCTGTCGGAGTTCCCGCGGCTTGGCCAAGCTATACAATAAAGCTTTAATGTGTAAACCACGGACCTTGCTCCTGTCTTCCATAATTCAGGTCCCTCCGAATTTGGATTAACACCGCCCCTCATCAAAAAGGGTGGGAAAGGCTTAATCCCAAAACCAAGCCCCAGGCTACAACAATCCTGCCTGCCCCCAACACACATTAATATCACCTGGGCAACGGCCTCCACGTGGACAGCATTATCTTTTACAAAGTGAGCATAATACATTTTATCTGCCCAACACCAACATAGCTAAATCCACAGGTGTTCGTAGAGGCACATAGTCCAAATAAGTTTTCGAAAAATTTTATTAAAGGAGGAAATTTATTAAATATGCTGGCCACATATGGCTGACACAGGGCAACAGACCCAAATTGTGCAGCCCCCCAAAACAGGCTTTATATACTCCTAATTATACTCCTAATTATACAGGGGAGGGGAGAAAACCTGACATCACGGCCTAAGTTTATACCTTTTGTTTAGAGATACATATTGTATATTAATTACATGCTTTTCAGGAGGAGAGCGGTGGTTTCCATGGGAACAAATGCCTGCAAATGGTCCATCAGCCCAAGAAAAGATTTAATTCTTTTCTCCTTACACCTGGCTAGCCATTGACCCTTCCCCCATAGGTATGGGGGAAGGTCAGGGAATCCAAGTCTCCTTTCTCTTTCAGTATTTACAACACAATGCCATCTTGGTCTTATGCTAATCACACAAATATAAGGATTATTTTCAAAATCTCTCTTTGAACGCCTTGCCCAAACCAATAAAATGTTCTTTAAACTTCTTAAAATATTAATATTAATTCTGTAGCTTTTGGCACCTTACAACACTAGTTACAGTATCTAGCCCAGAGCAGGCCTTCAGAAAATACTTAACTGAGTGAACAGTTTGATTATAGTAAAAGTGACTAAATCATTAAACCCATTCTTTACTTGTTAGGCCCAAATAATCTGTGCATTATAAATGAAAATTTATGAAATCTCAACTAATAGCTTAA
This sequence comes from Saccopteryx leptura, assembly GCF_036850995.1. Taxonomy (NCBI): domain Eukaryota; kingdom Metazoa; phylum Chordata; class Mammalia; order Chiroptera; family Emballonuridae; genus Saccopteryx; species Saccopteryx leptura. The sequence continues at coordinate 85,884,758 of NC_089508.1, forward strand.
TTGCGGGCCCGATAGTTAAGCTATTGATTGAACAGTTGTTTCAATAAGGAAATCATTAAGAAATGAACTACATATGGTCTAAACAGTGTAATTTAAATAAATCTTTTTGTGTAGGGCCTAAGCCTTATTTTGGCATATTCTGTCTGAGTAAGGATATTATCTTTCTTGCATAAAACCTACTCATAAGGCATTATCTACAGTATCTATTTTCTTTTTTCTGTGAAATGAAGCAAGAACTTACAGACACTTATGAAATCCTCTGAGTGCATGCAGAGTATTCCTAGATATTAACAGTTTTTCCAAACTTTTACACTTAAATTGAAATCATTTTTTATTGTGATAAAAAATGCAACAAGGTCTGTACTGTTGACAAATGTTTAAGTATACATCACATTATTGCTAAACATAGCACAATATTGTATAGTAGATCTATAGGACCTTTTCATCTTGCATGATACTGAAGCTTAATACCCACTGACCAACAACTTTCTCCTCAGACCTGAAAAAACCCTTCTACTTTTTGCTTCAATGAATTTGACTACTTGAGATACTTCATATAAATGCAATCATGCAGTATTTGTTCTGTGACTGGCTTATTTCACTTAACGTGACATCCTCAATGTTCACTCATGTTGTAGCATATGAGAGAATTTGCTTATTTTCTGTGGTTGAATAATGTTCCATTATATGTATATACAATGTTTTCTTTATTCATTAATCCCAATGGACACAAGTTGTCCCCACTTCTTGGCTACTGTGAACAATAGTGCAATGAATACCCAATGGTTCCAACCATATTTCTTTTTTATTTTTAAAGAACTTCAATCAGTTCTTCATGGTAGCTGTACCATTTTATATTCCCACTAACAGTGAAAGAGGGTTCCAATTTCTCTATATTCTCACCAACACTAACAACATGTTTTTAATAACAGCTCACTTTTGTAAAGCCTATCCAAAATATTCAACTTAAGTTTTATTTTTTTTTCAACTATTTTTTTAAAGATTTTATTTATTCATTATAGAGAGGAGAGAGAGAGAGAGAGAGAGAGAGAGAGAGAGAGAGAAGGGGGAGGAGCAGGAAGCATCAACTCCCATATGTGCCTTGACTAGACAAGCCCAGGGTTTTGAACCGGCAACCTCAGCATTCCCAGGTTGACGCTCTATCCACTGCACCACCACAGGTCAGGCCTCAACTTAAGTTTTATAGAAACAACTCTAGTTTGTTCCATATTCATATTCCACAGGAAGATGTAATACTTAAATGGAAGTACTAACAACAATAACAGTTGCAACTAGCATATTCAAGTTGGGAATAAAGACAACTGATAATTTATAAATGCATGATTCAACCTGTAGGAGCAGAGTGGTGGAAGTTCTGAAGAGGTAGCAGCTAAAATGATTTCTCCTGCCATGAGTACCAGTAAATGTGTTTATAAAGAAAGTAGACCAAGTTATGGCAGCATTATTCACAATAGCGAAGATCTGGAAACAGCCCAAGTGTCCATCAGTGGACAAGTGGATTAAAAAGCTATGGTACATATATACAATGGAATACTATGGGGCCATGAAAGAGAAGGAAATCTTACCTTTTGTGACAACATGGATGGACCTGGAAACTATTGTGTTAAGTGAAATAAGCCAGGTGGAAAAAGAAAAATATCATATGACCTCACTCATTTGAGGAATCCAATGAACAATGTGAACTGAGGAACAGAATTGAGACAGAGGAGGGATCAAAGGGACCAGAGGAAGGGAGGACAGAGGGAAGGGGGATGATAGGATGGAATAAACCTGAAGGGAAGGGGAGAGGGTGCTATTGGGAGGGGGGCAAGGGAGATGTTGAGGGGAATACAAGGAGGGGGGATGCATTCAGGGTGACACTAGAATCTATGTAAACACAATAAATTAAAATCAGTCAATCAAATAAATAAATTAACAAAAAAGAAAAAAGAGAAACTGGAAAAGTGCTACTTATGTGTCCTTCCTTTGGAACTCACACTTTAGAACACTGTACTCTAGTTCTGTTATCTCGTCCTTATACCTGCCCAGTCAGCAGAATTGTGTTTGGGTGAGATTCTTTTCTTCATTCCTGGTGCTCTGGAAGCTTTCAAGAACTTTGTAGTTATTACTTTCTTCTTGTCCCTTGATTTTTAATTGGGATGACAGGTAGCTCAGATAAAATTATTCCAAAAGATAATAATGTTAGAAGTTGTCTATGTTTAGTAGAAAGCACTACTAAAAAATATAGTGCTTTCTAATATTCATTCTAATATATATATATATATATATATATATATATATATATATATATATGCCAGTTAAATATTAGAAAGCACTACTTTTTTAGTCATTTGTTATAGGTTGCATTTTTCTGATACATTAGACCTTATTTTCTGTCGATTTTCTACATATATATCTTCTCTTTCAATTCAACTCTATTACTCTTAGTCAATTTCTATAAACCCTATAAGCAAACTTCCCTGGAAGTTTCAGTTCCATACTCCAGTGGATAATCTTAAACTGCCCACAGGCTCTATGCTGGAGATTGCTAAAGTAGTTCAGTTGTTTTTAGAGCTATTAAAACTGAACATTGAAATACCAAAGTCACAAAGTGACCCACTTCTATGTACACTTTAAGAACACACAATTCCTAGGTGACTATTACCATGACTTCAAATGCTGCCTACAACCTACTGGGTTTGAATAATTTGCATAGGTTTTCAAAGGCATGATCTTATTTATAAAAACTCTTAGAACCTAGTTGTATCTAAAGATAAATAAAAATGTTTGTGTTAAAGGGGACATGTCAAGAAACCCAACTTACCTTCTTTTCCAATGGAAAATGGGTCAAGCAAGTCAGAACAATCAATTAACCTTAGTATGAAACCAGAAATATTGGGGTTTGTGCTGCCTGTCACCTCTCAGCCAAATAAGTAGAGACAATAATTGAATCATTATGGGTGCTTTATTCAGATGGCCAGTGATCTGAGAAGATGGGGGTTATGAATCCTGCAAAAAGCGCCTTAAAATCTCATCTCAAGCCAAACTTTTTTATAAGGGGAAAGAGAGGGTAGGTAAGGGATTTGAAATTTAGGGGAAAGTTAATTAGATAAAAGTTGCAGTCCAGAGATTTTTCTAGTGTTTCTTCACCTGCTGACCAGTAATTCTTTATCTGCATCCTTGTTAGCAGAAGTTTGTCCTTGGAGCACCAGGGCTTGGATACCATCGTGGTTGCTTGTCCATCTCCTGGGCCTGAAACACAAAGGTGGGGTGCTTGCAGCCTTTATAAAGTCACATCAGCCCATTCATGCATTCCAGCTCCTGGAACAAAGCTTTTTATTCACTTTAATTATTAAGCTTACTGATAACTAAAAGCTACTATTACTAAAGCTAAAATTTTAACTTTTGGAGTGTCTTTATTAAGTATATAGGTGACTTCTGTTTAGGTCAATTTCTTTCTATTATGCATTATGATCCTCTTGATCTTTCTATTTGAATTCTCAAGAAATGGGGAAGTTTAACACTTGCTTGTAGGTTTTGCTCTGTTCTAGGTTTTGATGCCAACACTGTTACTTTTTAGTGGAAGGACTATGGGCTTATTTATTGAGTAACCCAAACTCAGAATATGAGTTAGCACTCTTCCAGTTATTGCACTTCTAACATTCTTTTCTTTTCCTTTGAAAGATTTAGAGTAGCTTTCCTGGAATACTGTTAATGTCATTCTTCTAAAAGCAACCTATCAGACTTGGCTGAATGAATCCATTGCAAAAACTAAATCTACACAAATACAACAAACAAACAGAGCATCAGTTTTAGAGTAATTTATAGAGGCGTAGAAATATGCAGATGAATTTATTGATTGTTGAATTCTATCTGATGCAGTTTGATTTATCAGAAATTGTGTGCATTGGATTCTATAGTATGTGTGTGCATATATATATATATATATATATATATATATATATATATATATCAGTATATATATATTTTCAAACCAATTGTGTCCTAACAATCTATTCTAGACATCCAGAATCTAGCAGGTAAATTCATACTGATGATTTGTCTCTCCAAGTATTTTGGCACACCTAAGTATTACTCTTAGCCTCAGAAAAAAAGATTATAGTTGCAAAAAAATTGTTTTAATAAAGCTTTGCAATATTTATTTCTAAAGACACTTTAATCTGCTTGATATCACTGTTTCCTGGAAGATAGTTTTATTTTTTATTAATTTTTAGAGAGAGAGGAAGAGAGAAAGAGAGAGAGGAAAAAAAAGTGATTTGTTGTTCCAACCATCTATGCATTCATTGGTTGATTTTTGTATGTCTCCTGACCAGTGATAGGACATACAAATGTTGGGATGATTCTCTAAACAACTGAGCTACCCAGCCAGGGCCAAAGATGGTTTAATTTACAATTCACATGAACGAATTATTTCAGGCTGTGTTTTCTCTAACAGAAATTATTTGCTGTTAGTCTATGTCATAGTTAGTGCATTGCTTTGCTCCTTACATCGTTATCTTTTATCAGTTAAATAACAATCATGACATCGAATGTTAGATACTGCACAATGTTTCAAGGAAATTTAACCTGAGCAAGACTGATTTCACCCAAACTCCGCAGCCACTGATTGTCAAGAAGCTAATATTTTTTAAAGATAAAATGATTTCATAATAATTTTTTTATCAACTACATTTTTATGGTTAGCTGGTGCTTGGTGCTTAACTTTACATTTTAGCTCTGCAGGATCCATTTAGACATTATTATTGCAAAGAAAAATCAAGAATCAAAGTGAATTCTTAGCATTATACTTGAAGCGATAGAGGTGCAATTGCTGAAACAGCGGCCAAGCATTGTGCTATAGAGCAAACTCACAGCTTGCAGTCCAGTCCCTGCTGAGAGGGAAATGTAGGGGAACTGGCAGAGTTTTACTACATCTGCTCCCTGCTGCTATGAGCTTTAAACCTGTTTCATTCTTATCATGCTTACTGTTTAGATATTTTGCTTGCGAAATTAATTCTTTAGCTGGGAGAACACATGAAAGAGGATATGATTTGTAAAGGAAGGCTGTTTAAAAATTAAAAGGCATCAGCAAGGGAGATTAAAGGCTATAATGAGTGATATGGTTACTTAATACCCATTCGGGGCAGCAGCCCAGGTGGTAAAGCTGGAGCTGTTCCTTACTTTCAGCTCTTTCTGTAAGTGGGACAGGTCAGGAGTCTTGTCTTGTTTTGCATTGTGAATCTACGTCAATATACTTTATATCTATCAAAGAGATTGACAGTATTTTTTACTTTGAGAGCATCTGTGCTCCTTTAAAAGATGCCAACATTTTAGTGATGTAGATAGCCTCTGAAAACAATCAGATTTCAGCAACAGTATTTTATTACAGCCAAGAACTAATGAATTACTTACACTCAACTACTATAACCTATACGAGATCACCTAAAGACAAACAACAGGAACTCAAGGAGTAAATAAGCCCCAAGATTACTTTTAATAAAATAGTAACAACACCGTTTGTATAGCTATAGACTATCACTATTTGAATAACTTTATACCTTTTTTTGATCATCCTCAGATGATCACAGAGCTATTGCCTGCTTTATAGATGTAAATATGAAAGCTTGCAAACACATGTCATTTATTATAACTGGATGAAAGTGTCAGTGGGTCAGTATAAATCAGTGCACATCTTATTGGTGGGATGTAGCATGATCATCTTCACATTTTCAAAATCATCCTCACCATTCTCAATCACGGTCTTTGTCAATAATAAGCCCACAAAGCTATCTTACTTCTTGAATAGAAGCCTAATGTATTAGCTTTTTAGCCAAAAACTACACATTATTTTTGTCAATGATAAGATTTGAAATATTTTGCAAAGAAAAAAGCAGGTTACTCTATTACAGCATTTCTCCAACTTTTTACCCTTGAATGTAAAAATTTTTTCAAATGTCTAGTTTTGGCTTGTATTATTTTTATTATAATGTTATTTGTACATGTAAAACTCTGAAACTAGTTATAAACTTCTCTACCTATTGTTTTTATCAACTATACAATCAAAAGAAATGTAAAGGGTAAATAATAATTAAAAAACATACAAAGCCTACAGTTATATAATTACTATATATAATAACTTTATATATTATATATAATAATTATAGTTATATAATAACTGTAATTAAAACCATGACTCTATTGTGACACATTCTATAATCAATTTTAATCACAAATGTATATATCTTTATTTAGAAGGACAATCATTTTATCCTAATACTGATTAATAAAAAAAATCATTAAACAAAAATATCTTATTATATCTTTATTTCTACACACTGTCAATGAATTACTGCAAATTAATACTTCACAAGGAAGACTTCTGTGATCTATCTTAAACCAGTAAGTGTTGACTCCTATAGTATTACTTCTTTTCTGGCTTGCGTAGCTATACTGCAATATGACATGTGATGAGTCATTTCTCCCACTATTTCTATCTGTGTGAATTATTATAAATCTTCTTTTGAACAGAATGTCCTGAGATTCTTTGGCCTGTAGCTGACATGTGGACATTATTTACATATTTTTCTAAGTTCTTTTCCTGTTAGTGTAACACAAAGTAGTACATTATTCAACTGCAATATAATTTTTTGCTGTCAAATCATAATTTCAGTGTATTAAACAAGTTAGGGAACTCAAGTTTTATGTCCTTAGAATATCTTCAGTGGTGAATTTTTACTACAAAGTAGACTTTTGACTTTATCACTGACAAAAGACTCTGAAGGCAGTAACAGTGACCACAGGAAGAATGACTGCGATATGTGGTGCCCTGTCTGCAAGATGAACACTTTAACCAAGAGGAACTTTAAATGCTCCTTGGCATCAACACAAATGTAAACATGGACATAAAGACTCATGGCAGTACCCAAACAGGTGATCATCTAGACAAATCTAAAGATGCCTGTATTATTCTCATAATGGCACTGAGATGGAAATTAGTGTTATACCCATTTACAAATTAAGAAATTTAGTTAAAAGACTGCCCTAATGTCACACAGCCAATAAGTGGTGAGCCAGGATTTAAGCCCTAGTATTTGTCTAGTATCAGTGTTCTTAATCATAGGAAGTGACAATTAAGAGAGCAGTCATGTCAATACAACTGCACTCAGCAATCACTTAAACTAAATGTACATGCTTATTTTACACTGTTGCCATTTTAATGGAAAATATATAGGAATGGAATTTTAAAAATGACTTTCGATGCCTACTTCATTGTGGCCACATCTAATACATAATTTTATTTTACTAAAAGATTTAAAAAGATAAAATTTATTTTTTTAAGAAAATAAAGTAAGGCCTGACCTGTGGTGGTGCAGTGGATAAAGCGTCGACCTAGAACGCTGAGGTCACTGGTTCGAAACCCTACACTTGTCTGGTCAAGGCACATATGGGAGTTGATGCTTCCTGCTCCTCCCTCCTTTCTCTCTCTCTTGCTCTCTCTCACTTTCTCTCCTCTCTAAAATGAATAAATAAAAAGAAGAAAAGAAAAGAAAGTAAGCAAATTTATTATTTGACTAATCAGCCATTATAGAATTCATTGGGCAAAACTGTGTGTGTGTGTGTGTGTGTGTGTGTGTGTGTGTGTGTGTGTGTGTGTGTGTAGGGCCATGCAGGTTCACATAGAATTTGGATACATGATAAAGAAACAGTGGAGCCAAAAAATAATGGGCCATTCCATTTATTAAAGTTTCGCACTAGCCAATGAGCAAATACACAGAAAAAACACTTCCTTTTCATTCAGAGCTCCCAAAGCCCTGGTGTATTCTCTGATTCCACAACCAGGAGAACCTTCTTCAGTTCCTCCTAGAATCAAAGGCCTTACCAGTCTCAGTGAAGCTTGCAAAGCCCTTCAGCTCTGGTTCCCCTTCTGCACACCTTCTTTGTCTGTGCAAAACTAGCTTCTTCTTTAGCATTCTGCATTCTCTCTACTTTCTCTGCAAAACTACCTGGGCCCACAAAGACTCCTCCTCCAGAAAACATTAGCAAAACAATGGCCCCTCCCAAGCAGGAATGCAGTCCACAATTTGCAGTCAACTGCCCTGCTCTGAGGGCAAGCATACAGGTGGCTGCCCGGTGCCATTTTTTAACAATAGAAGTGAGCAAACTCAAAAAATACAAATTTTACACACTCATTTGCTCAACATTGTGTGTATGTGTGTGTGTGTGTGTGTGTGTGTGTGTGTGTTCTAAAACCAAGTGTCTTATTTCAAAGGGCAACCAAAAACTGAAAGCATGCTATTAGGACTCTTACATACATTATAAAATAAGGTAATTTCCATTTGAAAATACCTTTTGAAGTCCTGCTCATAACTACTATTTTTTGTCCTGGCTGGTTGGCTCAGCAATAGAGCATCAGCCCAGCATGTGGAAGTCCCAAGTTCCATTCCCGATCAGCCACCATCTGCTTCTCCACCCTTACCCCTCTCCTTTCTCTCTCTTCCCCTTCCACAGCCAAGACTCCATTGGAGCAAAGTTGCCCGGGTGCTGAAGATGGCTCCATGGCCTCCACTTCAGGCACTAGAATGGCTCTGGCCACAGCAGAGAAATGCCCTAGATGGGCAGAGCATCGCTCCCTAGTGAGCATGCGTGGATCCTGGTCGGGCACATGTGGGAGTCTGACTGCCTCCCCTCCCCCACTTCTCACTTCAGAAAAATATAAAATAAACCCAAACAAAACAAAACAAAAAAGAAAACTACTATTTTTTAAATTCATTTGTTCATTGACATCACTTATTCATTCATTTGACATCAATTTCCTTTTTTAAATAACAATTTTGGAGATGACGTCAGACTAATGGCGCGGTAGGAAGCGATACCGATAAAGCTCCCCAAAACTCAATAAGATCTTCAACCAGAAACAGAAAAACCTATCCTTGGAGTCTCCAGATGTTTCACAATATACCCGAAGGTATGGTCGAGCAAAAAATTGGCTAAATATATAATCAAACCCCGAAGGAAATAGGGAGTAAGAAATGCTCTGCCTTCCTCACTAACCTAACAGGGCTGCTTTCACTGGGAACTGAGAATATAGAAACTGAGGTGGGCAAAGGGGGTGAATAGATCCAGGCCGTGACACAAATGGCCAAACCAGGCTGTGGCACGGAGATCCAAACCGATGAAAAACTGTGCTTGTGGCAACCCAGTCAATACAAGCTAACACTCGCACCACACCCAGACAAAGAAAGACAAGCGGGGCAGCCAATTTCCCCGATCTCCGGGTCGGCGCGCGCAGATAGTGGGCGAGAGATTACTCCAAGTGCCTCAGCAGTGGGCGCTCGTGTTACCCCACAGAGAGGCAGAGTCAGGGGCCGTTGTGTGGGCCCAAAGCAAAATCTCCAAGCCACCCCAGCGCCCTGAAAAAGCTACGCACGGGGAGGGAGCGAGAGCCAATTCCAACACTGAAACTTTTCTGTGCGGGCAGGGGTTTCACTCAGAGGGTGAGGCGACTGGCCTGATATCCAGGTCTGCGCGCGCAGATAGTGAGCGAGAGATTCCTCTGAGTGCCTCGGCAGTGAGCACCCGTGTTATCCCACAGAGGTGCAGAGTCAGGGGCCTTTGTGTGGGCCAAAAGCGGAATCTCCAGGCCACCCCAGCACCCTAAAAAAGCCGCGCACGAGGGAGCAAGAGCCAATTCCAACGCTGGAACTTTTCCGTGCAGGAGGAGGTTTCACTCAGAGCGTGACACTGCCGGCCTGATATCCTGGTCTGCGCACGCAGATAGTGAGCGAGAGTTTCCTCCAAGCAACCTGGGAGTGGGCGCCAGCCCGTGTTACTGGACAGAGTGGCAGAGCCAGAGGTCTTTGAGTGGGCAGAAGCCCCGCCTGATTATGCTAGCAGCTCTGACTGACTGAGCCTTACCCAGAGCCCTGTGCTGAGTGGAAATAGAGTGGGGAGTTGCCAGCTGTCTGAGCCTCTTACTATCCAGGCAGAGGCAGCAGCAACCCCATAGCGGGATTATCAGGCTACTAATTGAGGAAGAAAAGACTAGGAGAGAGGCTCCAGGAACACGAACTCTCTCACTGTCAGAGCCTATAAATGCTAATGAGCCTCGACTGCCAACGAGACTGAAGCACAATACATGACATCGCCATAGAGACTTATCAACTGCAAACCTCTACTTGAGCGTGCCAAAGGGGCAGAACCCGGGGTACAGAGTCACCAACCAGAAAGAGGGAGAGAAAAGAAAAAGCAAGAAGATAACCTCTCAAAATCAAGAACAATCTGCAGACTTTATAACCTATCCCATTTTATTATATTTGTTTGATTGTTTCTCTTATCTTCATTCTTGATTTTTTTTTTCCTCCTCCAATTTGGTCATTTAACTCTCTGCTGGTCTTACTCTCTCCTATCCTTGAACTACACTACCCATAAGTGTTACATCTCCCATTATCTTTTTTTCCCTCTTCCTTTCTCTCTATGAGGGTTGCACTCCAAAACCCTTAACTCTCTCTCTCTCCTCTTTTTTCTTTTTTCTTTTTTCTTCTTTTAGGGCTTCCCTCTTTCTCTCTCTCTCTCTCTCTCTCTCTTTCTTTTCTCCCTCTATATTAATTTCTTCCTTTCTCCTTTATGTCTCCTCTCATTCAAACCTCAATAATGAACAAATTATCTTATCTAGGACTCAAACTTATGTTTGTGGCATTTTTGGGGGTTTTTACTTCACCTTTTTTACTCATTAGCAGTGCTCCCATCCATGGCTCTCCATTTTATCTAGTTCTTGTTCCACTAAATACAATACTAACTTTTTAATTTGTCCCTCCATTTTCCTGTTTCCCTCTTATTTCTCTCATCATAACTCTTAGTCAACCAACACCTAAAAGCAAATCATTTTACTCTTGACCCAATTTTTTTCCTTATTTTCTTTTTGTGGGTCCATAACCCACTTTTTTTGTGTTTTTTGTTTGTTTGTTTGTTTGTTTTTTTATTTTTGCCCCTTTATTACTTCTCCCCAATTCAGGCCCTCAATTACAAGCATTGTTTGTTCTATTTAGTACAATATAATTCACAGTTCACCACAAGATTTTCTCAAGAAAGAGGGGAGAAGAGAGGAGAGAAAAAAAGACGGGGGGGAATAATTTCCTTTTTTAAAATTTTTATTTTATTTTTCTTTATTTAATTATTAATTTTTTTAAAAAAAAACTTTGATTTTTAATTTTTATTTTTTTAAATTTTAATTCTTTATTAAATCTCATTAATACTATCAACAAAACCACCATCAGATGCCATTAAGGAAGAGAAAATCGAATATCATGGATACAAAAGAAAGAGAGGTAACAAAGATAAATGAGGAAAAATCTACGAAGAAAAAATTTAATATATTGGAAAGCTTGGAGTTAAATGACAGAGAATTTAAAATAGAAATCCTAAAAATACTCAGAGATATACAAGAAAACACAGAAAGGCAATTTAGGGAGCTCAGAAAACAACTCGATGAACACAAAGAATATATTTCTAAGGAAATTGAAACTATAAAAACAAATCAAACAGAGATGAAAAATTCAA